>NW_018408701.1:74757-78961 GCF_002113885.1 Mizuhopecten yessoensis
TCTTCTTTATCAGCTATTTTTCTCCATGATTGGAACACATCTTTCCAAAAAAGGTTTTTACAATTGCCTTGAATAATCGATAAGTATTCTGAACCACAATTAAATAAAATGTCCTTATTAACATATTTTTTAAATAACACTTGCCATTTACCCCCTGATGTAAGCAACCTACGTATCCAAGTAAGTTTCAAGGCTTCAATAAAAGACTTGATGTGTATCATTTTAAGACCCCCTTCCTGATAGCTTTTGATGATTATTTCCCGTTTTGTTTTATCCACTTTACTCTTCCATAGGAAATTAAAAAATTCTGAATTTAATTTTTTAATAAAATTTTCATCTGGATTTGGTAAGGAGATAAATAGATGATTAAATTGAGATATTAATAAAGATTTAATTATTTGTATTCTTCCTATTGGTGTTAATATTCGTCTACTCCAATTCTTAATTATTGACTTAAGTTTCACTAGTCTTTTATCATAGTTTAATTTAGGGATTTGATGTAAATCTACATGAAATTCTATACCTAATACCATAAATTTTTGACTTCCCCATTGCAGGTTCCATTCAGGATAATATATCTCATCACTGTACTTTTTACTGCCTATCCATATAACTTGTGTTTTACTTTTATTTATTTTAAGACCAGAAATTTTTGCAAATAAATTAAGCTCTTTTATTGATTCTTTTAATGATTGTTTCGTTCCATCTAAAATGAGAGAGGTATCATCTGCATATTGTGAGAGAAGTAGTGGAGAGTTGTCTATATTTATACTATAAAATAAAATTAATATTATACTGTATGAATTTCTTTGCCATCAACATAATGTTGATGATAAACCGGTTCCATATATAAGGTTTATTAAACGTATTTTAAATGAATGTGGTATGAGCTACCTATGGAATGTCCAATATACTTCAGAATGTAATATCACATGGCTAAAGCATGTTATTAAACAAAGATTGTACGACCAGTAGTTACAGAAATGGCAGAGTGATGTACACACTTCATCAAAAGCTACATGTTATAAGATTTTTAAAAATAATTGTCATTTTGAAAATTACTTAGATATTTTAAGTGATACAGATAGAGTTACATTTTGTAAATTTAAGACTACTAATCACAAATTCATTGTTGAAACTGACAGATGGCATAATATAGAGCATAATGAAAGAAAATGTCCACACTGTAACAGGCAGCAAATTGGTGACGAATTCCATTACTTGCTTGAGTGTCCGTCACTATCTGGGTTTCGAATTTTATATGTTGACAAATATTTTTGGACGAGACCAAATGTAATTAAGTTTTATGAATTGATGAATACTACTAATATAAAAACACTGAAGAAAATTTGTACTTTTATTAGAATAATTAATAACAATATTTGACCTCCTCGATATAAATGTGTATATATTATGAAACAGTACTGTGTACTACCGACTACGAACACTACAATTACTATATATTATGTTGTAAATATGTTTCTCTATACATTGTATTGTGAACGAGAATAAAGTTGAATTGAATTGAATTGTACCTGTGATTGACCGAACTACCCGGTAGTGAAGCGGACGCAAAACCTAACAATCAAGCACCGGACACGGTGTGTTTAGTGTGATGTACCTGTACACAAATTTCACAACTAAGCCGGTTAAAAGGAGTGGATCGAGATGCTTTTCATTATTAAACCAAGATGTTAGATTATAACGAAAAAATTCCATAATTCAATTATATTTTCGAGATAAATATAATCAAGGACTTAGATTATCTAAGTCCGCATCAATAAGTACTCTATTGTATAATATTAAATGTGTAACTGTCGGTATTTTATTGTTTATTTGAATTGTCGACCTAACATAAGGACGACACAGTGAAGTCAATTTGTCATTAAACGGTAATACCGAAAACATGCTATATGTTTTATTGACACTCAAACACAGAAGACACCAACGTTGAAGTTATTTTGTTGACATTTTTCACTGATACATTTCCGTATATTTGGACCGTAGCGGTACAGTAACTTTGCAATATATATAATCCGGCACAGAAACTGGTCACGTAGTAGTGCTGTTCAACGACGACATGATTGGCGGTTGTGTACACAGCATGACAAAAGGTGATTACGTGTAGTCAACCAATTATAGGCTGGTGTCGATTGGATGTCTTGTAATATATATTAACCCTTATAATAATAATAATTTATTTGATTAAAGAGTCACATATCCATTCACAATTTAAAGTTTCAAGTTTAAACAAAATTGATAGAATTAATATCCGGCCAAGTTGACAGATTACTGTAAAAGCATAATATTTCGTTGTGGATTTAATTTCGTTTATTTCGTGGTTTAAAGAAAACCATGAAATATAATCCTAACGAAATTTTAAGCACACGAAATAGAAACTAAGCGAAAATATGAAATAAACTATTACTTTAGTTACAAACCATGCTGTATTTACATTTAGACACAGGTCATGATAAACGGTGAAATTATCGTCACAGACACAGAGTTAAACACTTATAACTATAGCGTGTCAATCAAGCGTTTGTTACATATGTGAATTATAGAGCGTGACGGATTTGACCGATACCCATCGAGTGAGTTTATCTCGCCGGGTCTTACCTGTACCTCGCAATTCGTACGGTGAAACCAACTTGTATAGAAACGAAAACAAAAAACACATTAAATATTCTACTTTGGATCGATTTCAAGTTCAAGTTCTTTATTACTTTAAGTCGGTTGACTTATCAGTCATAACATATATATACAAAACAATACAGAGACAAACATACAATATGATACACACACACATACACACACACACACACACATACACAATTCAACTTTTATTCCTTAAGTTTGACAACTTATTTGATAACTATACTTAACAATAAATTACAAATGATATATACGATTTCAGGCACCGTGCTGTCAGGACGGCATGCTCCGATTTTAAAACTTTTTCAACGGAGACACGGGGTAATAAACTTCTAATGCAACAGCCAATCTATTGCTTAAATGATTTCAATACACGTCTTCCTTCTGGAGTAATATTTACATTAAAATCGGCATGATATTTTTTACAAGATTTTTCAAGATTTTGTATTACGCTCTGACACACAAAGTGTGTAACAAGAGGTCAAACAAAATAACATCAATCAAAATAAAACATGACAGAGAGAGTAGATTACACATGGACAGATTAAGCATTATTTCATAGACAGATTCAGCAATATTTCATAGATAGATTCAGCAATATTTCACATTGTTTGATGTACATATGTATCAGATGTATTGTTACAAAGTAACAGTAAGGTTATACATGAACAGATTCAACATTATTTTCTTACATGTGAAACAATAAGTTTACACATAATTATTTCTTACATGTGAAACAATAAGTTTACACATAATTATTTCATACATGTGAAACAATAAGTTTACACATAATTATTTCATACATGTGAAACAATAAGTTTACACATAATTATTTCATACATGTGAAACAGTAGTATTATACAAGGACAGGTTTAGCACACATGTAGATTACATGTGAACAGATTCAATATTAGATCATGCATGTGACACAGTAAGAATATACATGAACAGATTTATCAGCTTTAGTCATATATGTATTGAATACTCAATTTTCTTCACTGCCATAATCATAATGCAAAGTATAGTATTTTTGACATACTGATTTATTTCAATTGTTATTTTTTATAATGATTTGCAGTTTTACAAGAAATGTACTAACCCTTTTGATTAATCGTTTGTTACATATTGTACACATTCCTTTCATTTTGTCAACATTTGGGTTGGTGTAATAATATTTTGGAATAAATTTATCCCTAATCTGGCGTATGGATTCTTGTCGACATTTAAACAAATAATAAAATTCATCTCCTGTTTCATTTCTATTACACAAAGTACATTCTCTTTCCTTACATGATGTGTCAAGGTAACCGTGAATATTTATTTAATGCGTGCTCGTTTTATTTTCAGAATTTGTGTTATAAAATGTCGGTAGGCCTAATTATTTCCATCGTATATTGCCATTAACTACCATACATGTTTGTCTAGACTAAATCATATGACCATCGAGCGATGGTCGATCTATTGTTTTCCACTGACTGGGGTGAAGCGAGGTGTGAAAAATTCACCTGGAGTGGGTAGCAGTGGCGGATCGAGAGACCTATCTGGGGGG
>NW_018408701.1:79090-82968 GCF_002113885.1 Mizuhopecten yessoensis
CTCTGGATCCGCCACTGGATAGATGACCACCTCGGGCGATGTACGGTTAGTCTTATTGTCCAAGTGTCAAACAGAATCAACTTCTCCACGGTTAAGAACTGGTTACTTAATCAGATAATGAAATAACAAGATATTTCCTTTGTTATAGAAATAATTAACTCGGCCAACCTACCTGCAAATATATAAACATGCACACGTATGTACAATGAATCATATCAAAATGTTTTTTTCATAACAACCAGTTACCTCATTCAACAACATTTTGCACATACTTGTACAAGTATACCCTCTCGTCAAATACACCTTTTTATACATTACCAAATCAACCCACTTTTTCACTAAACTTTTATGCGAGGACCAGGCTGCTCAAAATACTTTGTTACAGTTCCTTAGTTTAATGAATTTCCTTGAAGCTTATAAATAGTAATACAATTTCATTATACTTCAATGCTTAGTTAGAAAGTCCATACAGACCAACAGCTATATTTATACACCTACAATTTGAACATACGTGTCCAATACAATGCACGATTATACATAACAAACAAAGTAAACCTACTTTCCCATAATAAAATTTTATGCATGGGATGCTTGCACCAACTAATTAAGAATTCAGAACAAATATCACTTTCTTGTTTAAATATATTGTACAACAGGAAACAGAAAAAGAAATAGAAAATGTCACTGCGAGTACATGCACCAGAGTGTGAGGCGAACTACGGCCCGTGATATTCTTGTCAATCAAACAACAGCGGAGCATCGACAAGAACATCAACCAATCACCGCAATCATCTCTCTACCGCGCGTGATTGACAGGTATATCAACCAATAAAACGGCGCCGTTTTCGTGTAAGATCAGTGAACGAACTTATCTTAACACATATTGTATATCAATTACACCATTCACACGGCGTCATATTTTATCTTTATATGTATTTGATAATGATTAATAATACTACTGGAACTATGAGTAAAATGTACTGATACCTAATATACTACGTAAAATCTGGTTATGATATAAACGAAACCAAAACAAAATACATTTAGTTTATATATTATTCTCATTGTCATGGCTGACCTAAAGCAGAAACGTATAGACTACTTACGGCTTTATATGTCTCTGTCTGAAGACAGGTATTACAATATTCAATATAAATTCAGATAATTTATATATTTAACAACCGGATCACGCTTTACCTTTTAGATAAGAAGTTTCATTGGTTCTAAATTATAGTAATCACAGGTTCGTTAGACGAGAGAAACTGTTTAGACTATACACCAAAGTCGTATATATTGTCATATACGTCTCTGGTTAAGAATAACGCTCTTAAATTTTTTTTCCAGTTTATTTTATCCAGTTTTGATAACTGACATACGGATGCACATTATCTTTCTTAAAAAATGGCTAAGTTCGCTTTAAATGAATAAAGAAACAAGGCATTTCGAAAATCTCGTTCACTTTAAACACATAAGTGTACATAACTTAAATGGTATTTTTTCTAATGAAAGCCTTTGTGGAGATCATTGTCATTATCACTCGAAGTGTCAACAACCCGGGAGTTTACATTGCTGTTTTAGGAAGTTAACAGGACTACCTCGGATACCAGATTTGTAACTCATTAGTGTATTCATGCAAAAGGTATATTGTTGAAATTCATACATTCCGATGACGTCACGTTGTTGACTGACAGGACGGCTGGGTTTTGTGTTCATTTACATACGTTTGCTTTGATGACATAAAAGGACGCGTTTTATGTAAAGAAAAAGGCTATAAATATAAGGATTAACTTTCTGTTCAGTTTAGGTTATCGGGTGATAACTACAATGGAACCCGGGTAGATTAATTTATCTTTATCGGCTTCGCCGATTATTTATCACCCGATAACCTAAACTAAATAGAAAGTAAAACATTAAATATTATAACATGAAACATTAACTCAGAAGGGATATTCTTACGACAGTACAGGAAAGATAAAGTTCCATTTAATTACAATTATATAAGTAATAATTAAAAAAACAACAAATATGAATAAAATACATTTATACTGGCTTTATGTGTCTCTGGAGTGATGTATCAAAGCACCAGTTCAGCAAAATGGTAAAAGTTATGCATCATTCTCAAATGGTCGTTAATTTCGATCCTAACCCTGGCCGTAGTACAAAATAAGCATTATTTCCGTATTTATTTCATTCGACGTAAATATAAGTGTACTATCGACCTGTGTTATTATATCGTTTTGATTACGGAATTAGAGCGGCCGTGTTGACTATATAGCCTCACCTGTACGGGCTTCGCCGGAGCGCGGCTACATCAAAGGGAATACCGCTATGCGAGTGAGCGGGACAACGACCTAATTTTCGGGCGCCAATGACCAGTTTTCGGGATCAAAGGCACACTCTTAATGAATTGTTATGTTCCTGAAAATTGGTTGTTGTCCCTGAAAATTGGTTGTTGTTCCTGAAAACTAGTCCATGTCCCGATAACTTGGATATGGTTTTTAAATTTAAATGGTGCTCCGATAATTTAGAGAGTGTTTCCGTAATTTTGCCTATGCAGATATGATTTAGATTGTACATCATTAAGTTAGCCCATGCATATATTATTTAGATGGTACGTCATTAAGTTAGGTCATGAATTTATGATTTAGATTGTGTTTTGTAAAATCAATGCTAATTGAAGTAAACTGGTAAAATTAGAAAGATTAAGTGGCAGAATTGTTATTTTTTTTTTTTTAGTGTTTCCCAGTGATAGTTGAGGGAGTTTATCGGTCAACATTTAATCTCCTCAGTTAACGCCAGTATTGTATACGTGGTATTAGGTTCGACAGTTAGAAATAATCGTCTTTTAATTAACACTTAAGAGGTTACATATTAAAACAGACACTCTTACGAAATATATGGTGGGTGATATAATGGTCCAGCCACGTAAAGCAGAAGCTGCCACCAGTGGTAATACATTGTGTACCATATATATGGATCAAAACTAGATTTGCTATGAAACATACTTTGATCAGATGCAACGTTCAAAATAAGGAAATATGTTCAATACGAATTATAGAGACGCATTGACTAAATAGATGTAAATAAAATAGAACGTGCGAATAGTAGGTTTGTAATATTTGATTCATATATTTGCATTACATATGAAACATTAAAATATTACAAATATGAAAACCATGGCTAGCTGCTTGTGATTTCCATTAACTTAACACGGCATTACTATATTTAAGAGGCGCCGTTTTACTTCCTATTCACATTTGGTGATGGCACTGATTGGGATAGGTGACCAACACCGATCGCCTCCGTACATTAGGGTACAGGTTGTCTTCATTCATCAAAGACTATAGAAAATCCCGGTTTGAAATGAGGTTTTTATTAAGGACCGCAACTTTCTTTCTGCATTGAAACTCAGGTATTTAGCCGCATTACATAGACAATACATGTCAGCTCCAGGACAAATAGCGGCTCCCACGGAACATGTTTAGTAGCCCTTAGCAACAGATACTCACTTATCTACGTAGAGAGAGAAATCTTTTTGTAAACGTTACATTGGAAAGATGGCCGTCACGATACTGACAATGACAAGTAGACTTTACGAACCCATTGAAATAGTTCTTTAATGACATTCCTTTATACACAAAAACATTGGTTATACATAACAAGAGGCCCAAAGGCCTTAGCGGTCACCTGAGTTATATCATAGGTACTGGTAGCTTTATTTTATTGTTTAGATGTGATGTGGAAATCAGCATGTAAACTAAGTGAAATACAATACTTGTCATGTCATCAAAGGATAAGAATTTGAAAATATTGGTAAATGTTCCCTTTGGGGCCCCGCCCTAGCCCCTGGGGATCGGGCAGGAATCCCAATTTTACAA
>NW_018408701.1:85720-118689 GCF_002113885.1 Mizuhopecten yessoensis
CTCGGGGGTTCTGAAATTTACAATTTAAATAAAACCCCTGATGATCTTTCTTTCGATGTAGAGAAAATGACTGTAGTATCTCGGAGTCTGGAGAAGAAGATTTTTGAAATATTGAATTTTTAATTTCCCCTTGGGGGCCCAGCCCTGGCCCAAGCGGTTGGTGTAGGAATCTCAATTTTACACTTTGAAACCATCTTCCTCAAGGGATAATACTCACCAAGTAAAAATAATTTCCTACAGAAAGTTGTCAAAATATACCCAAAAATGATATTTCCCTATAAAAACTATAGTTAACTTTACCCCCTTCCCAAGGGAGAACGGATAACTCGGGGGTCCTGAAATTTACAATTTAAATAAAGCCCCTGATGATCTTTCTTTTTATGCACTGAAATTGAATGTAGTACCTCTGAGTCTGGAGAAGAAGATTTTTGAAATATTGGTTAATTTTCCCTTGTGGGCCCCGCCCTGGCCCCAGGGGTTGGGGTAGGAATCTCAATTTTACAATTTGGTAGTCTCATCTACCATGGATGATTCTGACCAAGTTTGAAAAAATCCATTCACTTGTTGAAAATGTAAAAAGTTTACGCACGACGGACGACGACGGACGGAAAGCGATTAGAATAGGTCACTTGAGCAAACCTAACAATAACAAACGAGAGAGGGATGGACAGAATGATACCTTTCATCGTTAACAGTGGTTTAAATCTCATTTCGTTGTGTGAATGGGGTATTTAAGGAAAATCAATAATCCCGGTTATTCAAAGTAAACTGACAGTTCAGAGTATTATAGATTAATTCTTGTTGAGTAATTGGAAACTTAAATGTTAACTCTATTAGAAATTGGTGTAATTGTTTACAATTTCTAACAATGTGAAAGAAAAACATGGGACATGAAATGTAAATATCCGACATCAATCGAGACACTCCTATTTATTTTTGTTGTTGATGCTTGCCGCTCTATAGATATACTTCTGAAGACTTCATTCGCAGAAAATGGAAATCAAAGGCAGTCTCTGTATATTTCATTGAGGCATACAGAGTAGCCCTGGAGCCAAACGTCTCCTTTATCAACCTGGTTCAGCTGGAGCACACTAGTTCGATATTATAATCGGAATACAGCGCCTACAGGCCGTTTATAAAATATATACATGACTATCGCCTAAAGCCGTGGTCCCAACCCGCCGTACTTGCAAGTGCGTGCTGTCTACTTGCAAAAACGTGGGCAAAATTTGGGGATCCGTACGTGGTGAGTACCGCCTCAGTACGGATTTGGGAGCACGCAGACACGCCATAGCACTTTTAGTGCATGCGGAACTTTCGCTGCGTTCGGGATGCGGTCGGGCTACGGATTCACCCAAGTATGAGTGACGCGCGTGCCTTCTACAGCCAATGAGCCCACAACGCACTGACTCCGTGAGTCTTTTAAATATTTCCCACGGTCATTTGCTCTACGGACGGCGCCCTTAGCACGTGCGTGCTGCGCACGTGATAAGTGCGTGGTCTGTGCTTACCCGGCACTTCCCCAGTTCTACTGTCCAATGAGCACGCAGAACTGACGTGGACCGTAGCGAGTAAGCACGTGCTCCGCACTTACAACGCACGTTGTGCGCACTGATTTCTGTAGTATATTTAAACAATAACTGGTTGTCTGGATGTAATTATATCAACAATACTTACATCCAGACAACCTGGTATTTTTTATATTTACATATTTTTCTTTTTTAAGACATGCATATTCCTACAAAAATCATTTGCCCTGCCTCAAAATACATTTCAGGCGGCCATTTGTTTGTTTACATATTCCTACACCTGAAACAGGCAGTTGTAATTATAGTCGAGCAGTTGTAATTATAGCCTATATAATTACACTTGCCCTCTAACACTGTTGTAATGGGACGGCGCGGGGGCAAATGTAAATATATAAAAGCCGAGCGACATTGGGCGGAAAAACTCACGTTCACATCGCACTTCCACGCACTTACAACATGCGAGTTAGTAAGAAAACCGTACGTGAGCAGCACGTGTAAGTACGGTCTCCGGTGGGTTGTGACCGGGCCTTAAGACGTAGGTTAAGGTGTCCTCACACATAGGCGAATCCATTAAACGCAGCCTGGCGAATTGGGTAAATGTATTACATAATTTGAAATATAACGAAAGGTAACCGTAGGGAACTACATGTGGCGAATGATTTACAAAGTGTGACGAACGGTTACTGTTATTCGCTAGAATGCGTTGGGTCGCGCATTCAAACTTTGTTCTTTCCGTTAGCGATTAGGAACGCAAACATGCGAACAAAAGCGGAACTTTGCGCATGCTTCCGAAGCCAGGTGCGGTCATTGGCATTCTAACTTTCTCAGACTCGACACCACGTCGTATTGCTGTTTGATATTAACTTTGTAAGTGTAAAAGTATGCCAAGGGGAAGAGGAAAAGCATCTAGAGCGAGAGCGAGAAAGGCTGCTGCTGTAGAGCCAGAGAAATCCCAGGAACCAGAAGTGCAGTCTGATGAGCAGCCTGGTGATCCCGAGGAGAAAATATGTATTGTATGTCAGGGTTATATGTTTTGAGGTGTAGGTTCTAGTATTTTGTGGTCTTTATTTGTCATGGTTATATGTCAGAATTGAAATGTAGGTTCTAGTATTTTGTAGCCCAGTAATAGCACCTATTTTTGTCACGTTATAAAACTCCTGTTTTTCACAACCTACTACGTCATGTTTAAGGAAATGATTTACAGTAAATGTTTGTCACTGTCTTGGTGTATGCACAGTAAATGTTTGTCACTTTCTTGGTGTATGCACAGTAAATGTTTGTCACTTTCTTGGTGTATGCACAGTAAATGTTTGTCACTGTCTTGGTGTATGCACAGTAAATGTTTGTCACTGTCTTGGTGTATGCACAGTAAATTTGTTCCCGACTATTTGTTGACAGTTATTGGTATTTGTTTGTGCATTTCTAAGTTCAGTGCCGGTGATATACAGTCTGAGGTCCCAATGTCCCCAATATCCCCAGGCCCCAAGCTTCTGAGAGGTTTGAGGGCCACAAACCTGACAGTGAACAAAGGGGAAAATACTCTGACAGTGATGAAGACCCAGTACCTCCGTCCCAGGCCCATGCGATATGTTCCGATTCACAGACTTGCGAAGATGAATCACCACTGGCCATGGGTTCACAGAAGTCCAAGAAGTCATCAAAGGTACCACAAGGTGACCCGTCACAGACAAGGTACTATTATTTTTTAAATTTCATTTTTGATTAAGCAGGTATTTCTATTTGGTTAATCGTGACTTGTTGTCACCATAAAACGTTTAATTACAATATAATATAACCTATTGTAATGTAGTGCGGTAAATACTAAAGGGTTTACATGTGTGTACATGCACTTGATGTTTCTTTATTTTTCTTCTTTCAGTCCAGCAAAGAAGAACAAGAAGTCTGCAGGTCCAAATAGGGAGAGACGAGACTACAAGAAGGCCACGAAGAACGACCCCCACACCAACGATGTACAACGTACATATACTAATGGGAACGGATTTTACTCAAGTCCTATTCGCCAGTACACGCAAGTTGACGTCGGGGGTATTCGCCTATGTGTGAGGACACCTTTAAGCACTGTATTCCGACAATGTTGATATTGCCATTCTAGGACACAGGATAATCTGTTACAATGGGTATGTGTGGACATACATGTATTCGGATGTGTAGAGAGTAATATTAGACGTTTTAGGGATTTCGGTCAACGATTTATATGTACCATCAATGAGAGAGGTATGGTTACCGATAGCTGAACCCCTTAAACATGTAACATTACTCTCAGCCGCTAAACATCAGAAGAGGTCCAAACATACCGACTGTTATACATTCCCATGTCCCTGTGTTATAGAGTACAACTGACCAGAAGTGAAAATGGTATCTACCTGTTGAAGATTAATACATACAATATATCGTTAGAGAAGTGTTGTTATCCGAATGTTTGGACGGTTTCCAGCTTGAAATAAACCAAAGCTTCATTTCTGTCATCATCTTCAATTGTTGGAAGAACAAATTGCTAAAACAATATGTACAATATAAACGCGAAAAAGTGTTTTAAACGTTATATTTCGTGGTTACTGTAGCCATAGCATGACAGTAAAGGTAACTGTACCCACAGCATGATTGTAAATGTAACTGTACCCATTGTATGATTGTAAAGGTAACTGTACCCATAGCATGATTGTAAAGGTCACTGTACCCATAGCATGACTGTAAAGGTAACTGTTCCCATAGCATGACTGTAAAGGTAAATGTACCCATAGCATGACAGTAAAGGTAACTGTACCCATAGCAAGACGGTAAAGGTACCCATAGCATGACTGTAAAGGTAACTGTACCCTAAGCATGACTGTAAAGGTAACTGTACCCATATCATGGCTGTAAATGTCCCCATAGCATGACTGTAAATGTAACTGTATCCATAGCATGATTGTAAAGGTAACTGTAACCATAGCATGATTGTCAAGGTAACTGTACCCATAGCAAGACTGTAAAGGTAACTGTACCCATAGCATGACTGTAAAGGTAACTGTACCCATGGCATGACTGTAAAGGTATCTGTACCCATAGCATGATTGTAAAGGTAACTGTACCCAAAGCATGACTGTAAAGGTAACTGTACCCATATCATGACTGTAAAGGTAACTGTACCCATAGCAAGACTGTAAAGGTAACTGTACCCATAGCATGACTGTAAGGGTAACTGTACCCATAGCATGACTGTAAAGGTAACTGTACCCATATTATAACTGCACCCATAGCATGACTGTAAAGGTGACTGTAAAGGCAACTAAACCCATAGCATCACTGTAAAGGTAACTGTACCCATAGCATGATTGTAAAGGTAACTGTACCCATGGCATGACTGTAAAGGTAACTGTACCCATAGCATGACTGTAAAGGTAACTGCACCCATAGCATGACTGTAAAGGTAACTGTACCCATATTACTGTAACCATATAATGATTGTTTGGGGCATGACTGTAAAGGTAACTTTACCCATAGCATGACTATAAAGGTAACTGTACCCATAGCTTGATTGTAAAGGTAACTGTACCCATAACATGACTGTAAAGGTAACTGTACCCATAGCATGACTGTAAAGGTAAATGTACCCATAGCATGATTGTTAAGGTAACTGTACCCATAGCATGACTGTAAAGGTAACTGTACCCATAGCATGATTGTAAAGGTAAATGTACCCATATCATGACTGTAAAGGTAACTTTACCCATAGCATGATTGTAAAGGTAACTGTACCCATAGCATGATTGTAAAGGTGACTGTACCCATAGCTTGACTGTAAAGGTAACACCCATAGCATGACTGTAAAGGTAACTGTACCCATAGAATGACTGTAAAGGTAACACCCATAGCATGACTGTTAAGGTAACACCCATAGCATGATTGTCAAGGTAACTGTACCTATAGCATGATTGTAAAGGTTAAGTCTACCGAAAGCATGATTGTAAAAAGTGAGTGTACCCATAGAATGAATGTTACAGGTGACTGTAACCATAGAATGATTGTTAGGAGTGACTGTTACCATAGAATGATTGTTTGGGGTGACTTACCATATAATGATTGTTAGGGGTGACTGTAACCATATAATGATTGTTTGGGGTGACTGTAACCATATAATGATTGTTAGGGGTGACTTACCATATATATAAGGATTGTTTGGGGTGACTGTATATAATGATTGTTACAGGTGACTGTAACCATATAATGATTGTTTGGGGTGGCTGTAACCATATAATGATTGTTAGGGGTGACTTACCATATAATAATTTTTAGGGGTGACTTACCATATAATGATTATTAGGGGTGACTTACCATATAAGGATTGTTTGGGGTGACTGTAACAATATAATGATTGTTTGGGGGGGCTGTAACCATATAATGATTGTAAGGGGTGACTTACCATATAATAATTTTTAGGGGTAACTTACCATATAATGATTATTTGGGGTGACTTAGCATATAATGATTGTTTGGGGTGCCTGTAACCATATAATGATTGTAAGGGGTGACTTACCATATAATGATTTTTTGGGGTGACTGTAACCATATCATGATTGTTTGGGGTGACTTACAATATAATGATTATTTGGGGTGACTTACCATATAATGATTGTTTGGGGTGACTGTAACCATATAATGATTATTTGGGGTGACTGTAACCATATAATGATTATTTGGGGTGACTTACCATATAATGATTGTTTGGGGTGACTTACCATATAATGATTGTTTGGGGTGACTGTAACCATATACTGATTATTTGGGGTGACTTACCATATAATGATTATTTGGGGTGACTGTAACCATATAATGATTGTTTGGGGTGACTTACCATATAATGATTGTATGGGGCGACTTACCATATAGTGATTGTTTGGGGTGGCTGTCACCATGTGATGATTATTAGGGGTGACTAAGGTAACTTTACCCATAGCATGACTGTAAAGGTAACTGTACCCATATTATGATTGTTAGGGGTGACTGTATCCATATAATGATTATTAGGGGTGACTAAGGTAACTTTACCCATAGCATGACTGTAAAGGTAACTGTACCCATATTATGATTGTAAAGGTAACTGTACCCATATTATGATTGTTAGGGGTGACTGTAACCATATAATGATTGTTTGGGGTGACTGTAACCATATACTGATTATTTGGGGTGACTGTAACCATATAATGATTGTTTGGGGTGACACTGTACCCATAGCATGATTGTCAAGGTAACTGTACCCATGGCATGACTGTAAAGGTAAATGTAACCATAGCATGATTGTAAAGGTAAATGTACCCATAGCATGATTGTAAAGGTAAATGTACCCATAGCATGACTGTAAATGTAACTGTATCCATAGCATGATTGTCAAGGTAACTGTACCCATGGCATGACTGTAAAGGTAAATGTACCCATAGCATGACTGTAAATGTAACTGTATCCATAGCATGATTGTCAAGGTAACTGTACCCATATTATGATTGTAAAGATAACTGTACCCATATCATGACTGTAAAGGTAAATGTACCCATAGCATGACTGTAAAGGTAAATGTACCCATAGCATGATTGTAAAGGTAAATGTACCCATAGCATGACTGTAAATGTAACTGTATCCATAGCATGATTGTAAAGGTAACTGTCCCCATAACATGACTGTAAAGGTAACTGTACCCATATTATGATTGTTATGGGTAACTGTAACCATATAATGATTATTAGGGGTGACTTACCATATAATGATTGTTAGGGGTAACTGTAACCATATAATGATTGTTTGGGGTGACTGTAACCATATAATGATTGTTTGGGGTGGCTGTCACCATGTGATGATTATTAGGGGTGACTTACCATATAATGATTGTTTTGGGTGACTGTAACCATATAATGATTGTTTGGGGTGACTAACCATATAATGATTGTTTGGGGTGACTTACCATATAATGATTATTAGGGGTGACTTACCATATAATGATTGTTTGGGGTGACTTACCATATAATGATTGTTTGGGGTGACTTACCATATAATGATTGTTTGGGGTGACTTACCATATAATGATTGTTTGGGGTGACTTACCATATAATGATTGTTTGGGGTGACTTACCATATAATGATTGTTTGGGGTGACTTACCATATAATGATTGTTTGGGGTGACTTACCATATAATGATTGTTTGGGGTGACTTACCATATAATGATTGTTTGGGGTGACTTACCATATAATGATTGTTTGGGGTGACTTACCATATAATGATTGTTTGGGGTGACTTACCATATAATGATTGTTTGGGGTGACTTACCATATAATGATTGTTTGGGGTGACTTACCATATAATGATTGTTTGGGGTGACTTACCATATAATGATTGTTTGGGGTGGCTGTAACCATATAATGATTGTTTGGGGTGACTTACCATATAATGATTGTTTGGGGTGACTGTAAGCATATAATGATTGTTTTGGGTGACTTACCATATAAATATTGTAAAAGTTTATCTGATTTACCATCATTCTAAGAGTGAAGTTGAGGAGTATACTGGTATCAGCTTTAGATATGTATATTGAAGTTTGTCTACAGCACCCTTCATAACTTCTCACCCAATGTTTTTAATGACACTTTGCATACATGACTAGTACTAGTAAATAGCACTGTAACCTAGGACTATTACTAAAATGATCATCTGTTAAATTACAGATATAAATGTACATAGAAGTCACATAGGTTTTATATGTAACAAATCTCAGACCTTGTCACATTTTATACATCTATCAAAAGAAAGCTTTACTTTTGAAATTTAAAAGTCTAGGACTCGTTCACAATCCTGGAATATTTGATCTGACTGCAATATATATAAGGAATAGACCGTTTCATGTTATACCTGTTGGCCTTTAAAATGCACATTTTAGCTGATGTACCTCACAATATGAAATGGCCTAGAAATACGATGTCAGCATTTATGTTGAGATGTGCATAACAAAATTGTAGTGCTACAATTATAAGTGAACTAAACAAATATTTTAAAGCAACATCAATAAAGGTATAACGTCATGGCTTTATTCATACTGAACATTTCACACACAGGCTAATAATCAAGGTTTTGATCAAGATGAATAATATTCTTTGTTCACCATTGCATATTGGCACCGATATATGTGTTCTTCTTCTTATTACATGACTAGTGATGTGTTATCAAATAAAGATTGTTATTCAAATTGTGTGTTTCTTATGTTGGTGCAAGTGTATACAGACATCTACCAGGTCTCTGTGTCACCAACAGACAACCACTTACAGGTCTACCAGGTCTCTGTGTCACCAACAGACGACCACTTTGTGTCCATGTGTGTCTAAATGACCTTTATCGTGGGTGAAATGGTGCTATGTCCACGCACAAGTCTCGTACAGATGATGTTGAAGTAGGCTGAATGCCCATTCAGCTCAGTCAAAAAACATTTACTTATATAGAACACTGCATTGTCCGTTACAATGGTTCTATCCAATCATCTCTCGCCCAGTCAGGTAGTGGTGTCTCATACTCCCAATTTGGCCCCTGTAACCAAAAGTTAGATACAAAGATATTTTTGACAACCTTAAATATTTGCATAAAGTGCACACCTTTTTAAAGGAAAATTGATTATATCAAAAAGGAGTGTGCACAGTATATGGGAACAATTCACAATCAGTCCTCAGTCACAACCATTTATTGTACATTTTTCAGGGACTTTCGGGAATATTTTGAAAAATACTTGCAGCAATAAACTGATCAAATTTCCGTATTAATTCCTGGATGCAATATCTATTTTACCATATACAACAGGAAGTTGTAATTTACAGTGAGTTGAATAGCCTCTACAGTATGCCTCACTCTGAGGTCTCTTTAGTGTTATGAGGAATCAGTTGTTGTGAATTGATAAAAACAGTAAAGGGTAAATATGCCAACGAGTCACATGGCAAGTTAGTACTCTGGAAGGAAATTGCAGTTTTCAGATAAAATTATGCTGAAATATTCAATCTTTGCAAAAACAACAAGGGGAAAATTATGAAGTTTGCTGGTTTATGAGACTTAAACATGACAAGTCTCCCTCGTCAAGGGAAGGACAAGGCAGCTTTAAAGTTTGAGTGTCACACATTTAATTTTGTCAAATCTTTAATCTTTAACATCCGTTCAAATCAATATGTTTAAGTATTGAACAGCATTCAGATTCTAGGCCGTACTGAGTGCCAAATAAATTACATCAAATCACTTCAAGAATACATTTATATGGTGTATGACTTCCATCTATCAGCAATTCAATGCTTAGATAATATATAATCACCTTGTACTTGAGAGCATGTAGATACATGATCATGTCTGATGGTGTTGGGTCCTTGAATCTCTTCTTACAGAAAAAACACTTTGCATCAGGTATCCATTTCTGAGAGTCAAACTCTGGTCGTCCAGTTGTCCACATAGGCGTAGGTTGTTTTTGCTGCTCTAAAGTCACCGAGACTGTTGATGTATCATCACCAGAGATGCTGTCAGCAATTCTTGATCGTTTAGCTTCAGGTTCCTCGCCAGACAATGAAGTCCTATGAGGAACAGATGAGTCAGAAGCCTCCTTCTCACACAGATTTGAACCTGAAGCTTCCTTCTCACACAGATTTGAACCTGAAGCTTCCTTCTCACACAGATTTGAACCTGAAGCTTCCTCCTCACACAGATTTGAACCAGAAGCTTCTTTTTCATGCAGATTAGAATCAGATTTTTTTTTCACATACAGATTTGAATTGGAAAGCTCCTCTCTTTGATTAGAACTAGAAGCCTCCATTTGACTAGAAGGACGTTCTTGATTTTGAATCACCTTAGCAGCTTCTTCCTCTTCTAGACATTTTTGAAACAATGGGTTATCTCCATCAACCCATAAGCCAACGTTGTGGTTTTCTCTAAAAGATTTTACGATCTGTAATAGAAAATAAGCATTCTAACTGAAACACACATTTCATGATTTAGCAATTTGAATATAACAATGGGCATCTTTTGTTACAAACTTTAATTTCTTTATTTACAAACATAAACACTTACCTCTGTTATGGATTTTTCTATAACGCCACCTTTGGCGTTACTTGGACCAAAGCAGCTTTCATTATACAAGGGATCATTCTTTATAGGGAATCCTGTAAAGGGACAAACAGAATCTGTATCCCATCATTTTATCAGACACAGATGTTCATCTAGGAACAAACAGAATCTGTATCCCATCATTTTATCATACACAGATGTTCATTTAGGGACAAACAGAATCTGTGTCCCATCATTTTATCATACACAGATGTTCGTCTAGGGACAAACAGAATCTGTATCCCATCATTTCATCATACACAGATGTTCGTCTAGGGACAAACAGAATCTGTGTCCCATCATTTCATCATACACAGATGTTCGTCTAGGGACAAACAGAATCTGTGTCCCATCATTTTATCATACACAGATGTTCATCTAGGGACAAACAGAATCTGTATCACAACATTTGATATATATTTCTGTGAACTGAAAAAATGTGACGATGTCAAGAATATTAACAACAAATGGTCCCTCTCTGATTTACATGACTTCTTGAAATATTTTATGAATATTTATTCAGGATGATGAAGGTGTACTTCAGACTTCATAAATATATCTGAAAAGTTACATCCCAGACAAGATTATTATATGAAAACCAGAATGACCAATAGTACAAGTAATACATATAGGATCTTACACAAGTTTCCATTTCATATGAGATTTATGAAACAAGTCTAAAAACTTCATATGAAATAAAAACCATGAAGATCCTTTTTATCACATAATCAAGATTTGTGGCATTTATTCATGTTAAATGACAATTTTCATGCAACCTTGAAATGTAAAAAAACACCATTTTGACTCCAGTGCGTAATTCTGTGACGTCAGGTACTTGTCCTAGGCGTGATGTCACAATTGAAACAATTAAAACTTACAACCAATCACAGGGCTGATGGGTCACATTACATGGGTAAATGTGCAAAATATATGACATGGGTATTTTCACTGGATAACAAAGTACATTAGGTGATAAAATACGTTTCACTTCATTTCTCCCCTTATGTGACTGACATTTTACCTTTCACCCCTAATGTGACTGACATTTTACCCGTCAGCCCTTATGTGACTTTGATATTTTACCTTTCACCTCTAATGTAACTTTGACATTTGACATTTCACAACTAATGTAACTTTGATATTTTAACTTCCACCTCTAATGTAACTTTGATATTTTAACTTCCACCTCTAATGTAACTTTGACATTTGACATATCACACCTAATGTGACTTTGACATTTGACATTTCACACCTAATGTGACTTTGACATTTGACATTTCACACCTAATGTAACTTTGATATTTTACCTTTCACCCCTAATGTAACTTTGATATTTTACCTTTCACACCTAATGTAACTTTGACATTATACCTTTCACCCCTAATGTAACTTTTATATTTTACCTTTCGGCCCTAATGTGAATTGGACATTTTACCTTTCTCCCCTAATGTAACTTTGACATTTGACTTTCACCCCTAATGTGACTGACATTTTACCTTTCACCCCTAATGTGACTTTGATATTTTACCTTTCACCCCTAATGTGACTGACATTTACCTTTCACCCCTAATGTGACTGACATTTACCTTTCACCCCTAATGTGACTGACATTTACCTTTCACCCCTAATGTGACTGACATTTACCTTTCACCCCTAATGTGACTGACATTTTACCTTTCACCCCTAAAGTGAATTGGACATTTTACCTTTCTCCCCTTATGTGACTGACATTTTACCCGTCACCCCTTATGTGACTGACATTTTACCTTTCATCGCTAATGTGACTGACATTTTACCTTTCACCCCTAATGTGACTGACATTTTACCTTTCTCCCCTAATGTAACTTTGACATTTTACCTTTCACCCCTAATGTGACTTTGATATTTTACCTTTCACCCCTAATGTGACTGACATTTTACCCGTCACCCCTGATGTGACTGACATTTTACCTTTCACCCCTAAAGTGAATTGGACATTTTACCTTTCTCCCCTTATGTGATTGATATTTTACCTTTCACCGCTAATGTGAATTGGACATTTTACCTTTCTCCCCTTATGTGACTGACATTTTACCCATCACCCCTTATGTGACTGACATTTTACCTTTCACCGCTAATGTGACTGACATTTTACCTTTCACCCCTAATGTGACTGACATTTTACCTTTCACCCCTAATGTGACTGACATTTTACCCGTCAGCCCTTATGTGACTTTGATATTTTACCTTTCACCCCTAATGTAACTTTGATATTTTACTAATTGCACTAATTAGTATGCATAATGACAGACCCAGATAGAGGTCATAGTTCATGTAGTTGACTGTGAGTGTGGGCAATGGATACATACACATATGTAAACGACTAAGTAGAATGAATGACTATGAACTTAAGTATTGCAGACACAATTGTTTATAAACAAAGTTTAATAATACTTATTAAACCATAATAAAACCAATAAGTCCCCCACTTCGTTTGGGGGACTTAATAATAAGAAACGGAGTAAAACCAATAAGTCCCCCAGTTCGTTTGAGGGACTTAATTATATGACCCTTACCTTTCAGGTACTGACATTGGTGTGGTATTCTACTCATCATCTAGTCATGATATATTGTCTTTTATAAAAGTGTTCAGATTTCAGAAATAATTATAGCCTGGACAGGAATAAGAATGATTTGACCTTTTAAACCAATTTAAACCTGTAATGTGACCTTGACCTGACCTTGACCCTATGGCATAGGGCCATGAGACTGGTACATCACACAGCTACATTCATCTATGAAATTTCAAGGACAATCTTCAGGCAACCAGAAGTTATGGTTTTGACAAGAAGATAAGACCGAAAGATTGACTAACTGGTTCAATGGTGAAATTTTATCTGATGTCACTGATTCAGGATTAATAGCTAGGGATAAAATACTATGTGCTAGTAATACTTGTAAATGTTGTAAAGTGAAACCTGTGTCCTACCTAGGAACTGTAGGTGAAGTCTGATCTGATGGGTCCTGCCAGACTGTGGCAAACCTGAAATAAATATAACAGACAACATAATATATAAGTAGGCCTGACATGAGATAAACTATTCTGATCCCTCTACTTCAGAAGCGGAGAGTTTATAAATCTCAAATGATAACTTCATCTTATTTATCTCTTAACTTTAACAAGAGGCCCAAAGGCCTTAGTGGTCACCTGAGTTATATCATAGGTACTGGTAGCTTTATTTTATTGTTTAGATGTGATGTGGAAATCAGCATGTAAACTAAGTGAAATACAATACTTGTCATGTCATCAAAGGATAAGAATTTTAAAATATTTGTAAATGTTCCCTTTGGGGCCCCGCTCTAACCCCTGGGGATGGGGCAGGAATTCCAAGTTTACAATGTGATACCGTCATCCACCAAAGATGATTCTGACCTAGTAAAAATAATTTCCAACAGAAAATTGTCAAAATATACCCAAAAGTGTTGTTTCCCTATATAAACTATAGTAAACTTTACCCCCTCCCCAAGGGAGAACGGATAGCTCGGGGGTCCTGAAATTTACAATTTAAATAAAGCCCCTGATGATCTTTCCATCCATGCAGAGAAAATGACTGTAATACCTCTGAGTCTGGAGAAGAAGATTTTTGAAATATTGGCTAATTTTCCCTTTTGGGCCCCGCCCTGGCCCCTAGGGTTGGGGTAGGAATCCCAATTTTACAATTTGGTAGCCTCATCTACCAAGGATGATTCTGACCAAGTTTGAAAAAATTCCATCCACTGGTTCTTGAGAAGAAGTTGATAATGTTAAAAGTTTACGCACAAAGCACGACGGACGACGGACGACGACGGACGGAAAGTGATTGGAATAGGTCACTTGAGCAAAGCTCAGGTGACCTAAAAAGCATTTACATCACATAACTATATTAATTTGATCCCTAACATAAATAAAATGTAAACAAAAAATGTCCTGTGTGTTGTATAAGGAAAATTCAGATTATCTAGCCTGCAATAGAATTATAAGATCTATCACTACTCAAAACTTACACCTAATCAAACTGGATGTTCCATTGTAGCTGATGTATTCAAACATGGTCTTACTGCTCTTACCACCTGGTACAACACCATACAGGCTGTCTTTATTGGACAGAACATCTAATGGCTGGTTACACTCTACAACACCCCTGTAAAACACAGGTATACACGGTCATTAGTAACATCAGACATACATATAGACCTCACCACAGAAAACAGGTATTAATGGTCGGTGGTAACATCAGACATATATATAGCCTCACCACAGAAAACAGGTATTAATGGTCAGTGGTAACATCAGACATACATATAGACCTCACCAAAGAAAACGGGTATTATTGGTCGGTGGTAACATCAAACATACATATAGACCTCACCACAGAAAACTCAGGTATTATTGGTCGGTGGTAACATCAGACATACGTATAGACCTCACCACAGAAAACACAGGTATTCATGGTCGGTGGTAACATCAGACATACATATAGACTTCACCACAGAAAACAGGTATTAATGGTCGGTGGTAACATCAGACATCCATATAGACGTCAACACAGAAAACAGGTATTATTGGTCGGTGGTAACATCAGACATCCATATAGAAGTCACCACAGAAAACAGGGATTATTGGTCGGTGGTAACATCAGACATACGTATAGACCTCACCACAGAAAACACAGGTATAAATGGTCAGTGGTAACATCAGACATACATATATACCTCACCACAGAAAACACAGGTATTATTGGTCGGTGGTAACATCAGACATCCATATAGACGTCACCACAGAAAACAGGTATTATTGGTCGGTGGTAACATCAGACATACATATAGACCTCACCACAGAAAACACAGGTATAAATGGTCAGTGGTAACATCAGACATACATATAGACCTCACCACAGAAAACAGGTATAAATGGTCAGTGGTAACATCAGACATACATATAGACTTCACCACAGAAAACACAGGTATTATTGGTCGGTGGTAACATCAGACATACATATAGACCTCAATATCTGTATTATTAATAGTGATGGCTCAATGTAATACAGAACATGTCTTAAATTGTGAAAACCAACATGTATTATTATTGTTTCCTTTTGGATTTTAAGAATTCTTGTGACCAAAATCATATCTTATCCTACAATATCCCCCGCACAGTGAATCAAGCTTTCCAGATAAAAATATCTGATATCACTTTATACTACGATATGTTGCTCACACTACAATTGACCATCATATGGTCAATAGTCACATTACACTGTCCTGTATCAATCTGTTTAAACATGACTCTGTAACTTACTCTGGAAATCTCCCTTTAACTCTAGCTAGATATTCCTTCTGCACCCTCTTTTGGAGAATATCATCTTCCATCTCGCGAGTTTTTTCCGCAGACTTGGCCAGGATCAGGAGTCCTGAGGTAGGTCTGTCTAGACGGTAGATTGCTGAGGACACAAATGTCAACAAATCTTTCAACAATCAACAAAATTCACCAGTAATATGTTAATCCTCACTGTTTGATTCACATTAATATCTGATCACTGAATATCTATATTTGTGTAAACTTGCAAAAATCTACAATAAAATTATTTTGTACATAGTGAAAACATATTCAGACACATTCCAACATATTTTCTATCTGCTTTGTTACTTTTCTGAAATAAAATCTTCATCAACACAACATTTGACCACTGACAGATAATAATGAACTGATGTAATTAGCAGTATCATATTACAGCTTGCTTTTTCGCATAATAGCACTGAATAACCAAAACTGTTAAAATCATTGAAAAAATCAACTAATAATTTGATTATTGATTTTTCAAGAGCAATCAAGTTGCTGTAAATATATTTATACTAGAATACCAAGTTTTTTGTGTATCAAGTATCAATCACAATTATCAAGCTATAGCTACAAATATCATAAGTATTGGCCAGAGACATACAGTACAACTATAGTTATACATAGCAGTGGTAGCTACAGACACACAGTACAACTATAGTTATACATAGCAGTGGTAGCTACAGACACACAGTACAACTATAGTTATACATAGCAGTGGTAGCTACAGACATACAGTACAACTATAGTTATACATAGCAGTGGTAGCTACAGACATACAGTACAACTATAGTTATACATAGCAGTGGTAGCTACAGACATACAGTACAACTATAGTTATACATAGCAGTGGTAGCTACAGACATACAGTACAACTATAGTTATACATAGCAGTGGTAGCTACAGACATACAGTACAACTATAGTTATACATAGCAGTGGTAGCTACAGACATACAGTACAACTATAGTTATACATAGCAGTGGTAGCTACAGACATACAGTACAACTATAGTTATACATAGCAGTGGTAGCTACAGACATACAGTACAACTATAGTTATACATAGCAGTGGTAGCTACAGACATACAGTACAACTATAGTTATACATAGCAGTGGTAGCTACAGACATACAGTACAACTATAGTTATACATAGCAGTGGTAGCTACAGACATACAGTACAACTATAGTTATACATAGCAGTGGTAGCTACAGACATACAGTACAACTATAGTTATACATAGCAGTGGTAGCTACAGACATACAGTACAACTATAGTTATACATAGCAGTGGTAGCTACAGACATACAGTACAACTATAGTTATACATAGCAGTGGTAGCTACAGACATACAGTACAACTATAGTTATACATAGCAGTGGTAGCTACAGACATACAGTACAACTATAGTTATACATAGCAGTGGTAGCTACAGACATACAGTACAACTATAGTTATACATAGCAGTGGTAGCTACAGACATACAGTACAACTATAGTTATACATAGCAGTGGTAGCTACAGACATACAGTACAACTATAGTTATACATAGCAGTGGTAGCTACAGACATACAGTACAACTATAGTTATACATAGCAGTGGTAGCTACAGACATACAGTACAACTATAGTTATACATAGCAGTGGTAGCTACAGACATACAGTACAACTATAGTTATACATAGCAGTGGTAGCTACAGACATACAGTACAACTATAGTTATACATAGCAGTGGTAGCTACAGACATACAGTACAACTATAGTTATACATAGCAGTGGTAGCTACAGACATACAGTACAACTATAGTTATACATAGCAGTGGTAGCTACAGACATACAGTACAACTATAGTTATACATAGCAGTGGTAGCTACAGACATACAGTACAACTATAGTTATACATAGCAGTGGTAGCTACAGACATACAGTACAACTATAGTTATACATAGCAGTGGTAGCTACAGACATACAGTACAACTATAGTTATACATAGCAGTGGTAGCTACAGACATACAGTACAACTATAGTTATACATAGCAGTGGTAGCTACAGACATACAGTACAACTATAGTTATACATAGCAGTGGTAGCTACAGACATACAGTACAACTATAGTTATACATAGCAGTGGTAGCTACAGACATACAGTACAACTATAGTTATACATAGCAGTGGTAGCTACAGACATACAGTACAACTATAGTTATACATAGCAGTGGTAGCTACAGACATACAGTACAACTATAGTTATACATAGCAGTGGTAGCTACAGACATACAGTACAACTATAGTTATACATAGCAGTGGTAGCTACAGACATACAGTACAACTATAGTTATACATAGCAGTGGTAGCTACAGACATACAGTACAACTATAGTTATACATAGCAGTGGTAGCTACAGACATACAGTACAACTATAGTTATACATAGCAGTGGTAGCTACAGACATACAGTACAACTATAGTTATACATAGCAGTGGTAGCTACAGACATACAGTACAACTATAGTTATACATAGCAGTGGTAGCTACAGACATACAGTACAACTATAGTTATACATAGCAGTGGTAGCTACAGACATACAGTACAACTATAGTTATACATAGCAGTGGTAGCTACAGACATACAGTACAACTATAGTTATACATAGCAGTGGTAGCTACAGACATACAGTACAACTATAGTTATACATAGCAGTGGTAGCTACAGACATACAGTACAACTATAGTTATACATAGCAGTGGTAGCTACAGACATACAGTACAACTATAGTTATACATAGCAGTGGTAGCTACAGACATACAGTACAACTATAGTTATACATAGCAGTGGTAGCTACAGACATACAGTACAACTATAGTTATACATAGCAGTGGTAGCTACAGACATACAGTACAACTATAGTTATACATAGCAGTGGTAGCTACAGACATACAGTACAACTATAGTTATACATAGCAGTGGTAGCTACAGACATACAGTACAACTATAGTTATACATAGCAGTGGTAGCTACAGACATACAGTACAACTATAGTTATACATAGCAGTGGTAGCTACAGACATACAGTACAACTATAGTTATACATAGCAGTGGTAGCTACAGACATACAGTACAACTATAGTTATACATAGCAGTGGTAGCTACAGACATACAGTACAACTATAGTTATACATAGCAGTGGTAGCTACAGACATACAGTACAACTATAGTTATACATAGCAGTGGTAGCTACAGACATACAGTACAACTATAGTTATACATAGCAGTGGTAGCTACAGACATACAGTACAACTATAGTTATACATAGCAGTGGTAGCTACAGACATACAGTACAACTATAGTTATACATAGCAGTGGTAGCTACAGACATACAGTACAACTATAGTTATACATAGCAGTGGTAGCTACAGACATACAGTACAACTATAGTTATACATAGCAGTGGTAGCTACAGACATACAGTACAACTATAGTTATACATAGCAGTGGTAGCTACAGACATACAGTACAACTATAGTTATACATAGCAGTGGTAGCTACAGACATACAGTACAACTATAGTTATACATAGCAGTGGTAGCTACAGACATACAGTACAACTATAGTTATACATAGCAGTGGTAGCTACAGACATACAGTACAACTATAGTTATACATAGCAGTGGTAGCTACAGACATACAGTACAACTATAGTTATACATAGCAGTGGTAGCTACAGACATACAGTACAACTATAGTTATACATAGCAGTGGTAGCTACAGACATACAGTACAACTATAGTTATACATAGCAGTGGTAGCTACAGACATACAGTACAACTATAGTTATACATAGCAGTGGTAGCTACAGACATACAGTACAACTATAGTTATACATAGCAGTGGTAGCTACAGACATACAGTACAACTATAGTTATACATAGCAGTGGTAGCTACAGACATACAGTACAACTATAGTTATACATAGCAGTGGTAGCTACAGACATACAGTACAACTATAGTTATACATAGCAGTGGTAGCTACAGACATACAGTACAACTATAGTTATACATAGCAGTGGTAGCTACAGACATACAGTACAACTATAGTTATACATAGCAGTGGTAGCTACAGACATACAGTACAACTATAGTTATACATAGCAGTGGTAGCTACAGACATACAGTACAACTATAGTTATACATAGCAGTGGTAGCTACAGACATACAGTACAACTATAGTTATACATAGCAGTGGTAGCTACAGACATACAGTACAACTATAGTTATACATAGCAGTGGTAGCTACAGACATACAGTACAACTATAGTTATACATAGCAGTGGTAGCTACAGACACACAGTACAACTATAGTTATACATAGCAGTGGTAGTCACAGACATACAGTACAACTATATAGTTATGTCCAGCAGTGTTGGACACAGACATACAGTACAACTATAGTTATGTGCAGCAGTGGTATCCACAGACATACAGTACAACTAAAGCTATGTTGAGCAGTTGCGATCACAGACATGTTGTACAACTTAATTATTCCGTCTGAAATTTTTAATAAGGAAATGGTGAAATATCACTTATGGAATGTCCCAATTTAATGCGAACCTGTTGTATTTCTATGATTTTACTGCCCAAAAGCTTGTTTACTTAAATTTCTTTAATAATTGGAACTGACATTTGAGATGCTGTTCAGAACATTGTACAGAATGTTGATACTTGATTACTGTAGAACTTACAGCGCAGGTTAGTGTAGCCGAGATCTTTGCCGATGATGAATGGGATGGAGTTGAAGCGGTATCTGCCACAGGGGTGGGAAGGGATGGAAGAAGGCTTGTTGATTACGATTACGTCCTTATCGTCTACCAAAACCTCCAGCGGTGTCCCAATCACAGGATTCTCATGTCTGCCGAAATATTAGAGATGGGGATATGGCAAAACTGTGACAAACATCAGCTAACATAGAAGTTCAAATGATTAAGAGAACCACAACAAAATGTTTAAAATTCAACTTTCATAAACTCTGAAAATGTAGAACTGATAGTTTTCATCATCTGAACATTTTTAACCTCATTGTTGTTCAAATTAAGTTTCATTTTGATTTGTATTCAGGCCTTTGGATAAGAAACCTGGAACAATTTTCAATAGGCTTATTATCCTGTAGCTACATGTATTAGCAACTGTTGCAGTATATGACGTAGTGGAGGGTCACCTGTGTACTCTGTGTGCTAAGTGATCACCATCCTTCAACATCTTATCTGTGGTGACTGCTTCCCCATTTAGTGTTACGTCTCCGTCTTTCAGTATGTCTTCCTAAACATAACAGTAAATTGAATTTCTGTATTAGTACACTAAATTGATCAGGGCCAGATTTGGTTACATGTACAATATATTGACAAAATATTATTATCTTCAGAAGGAGTTGCTCCATGTTCCTCTTTATAATGTTCTATTGTAATGCCATAATGGTCTCTGCCAAAAGCAGCATTTTTGACTAGCACTCCATTTCTAGTAAAAAACAAGAGGCTCAATAGATCTGCATCGCTGACCTGGTATCAATCTCTCACTTGTAACCTTAAAACTGATATTGCAAGTTAAAAAGCTTTCAATTGAGATTTAAAAAAAAAAAAATCTAGTTTTTTTCCTGGTTTTGAGATCTTACCCAATGACTATCTTTTCCGGCTATTGTTTCTAAAGAAGTGCCGACATTTTAGTTTGCCCATGCCTAGTAAGCAGTATGGGTCTCGCTGGGAATAAAAAGTGCATTACCTGTCGAACCGGTTACCATTCTATAACTGATCATGACCGTCTTGCAATCTGGGGGTCAAGATCATCTACATGAACAAATTGATAGTTCATCATCTAAGCATGCTACTGGCAAAATATCACCACCCTATGCTTTTTGGTTATTCAAAAGAAGTTGTTTGAAAGTTTTCAACACATACATTTGACCCCTATGACCTTGAATTTGAATATTGGTGAAGGTCAATCATAGGAGCAGACTTCAAAATTTCCTATCTGAGCATGTTACTGGCCGAATATCATCAGCCAGCTGGGGCCTTTCGGTTATTGAGAAGAAGTTGTTTAAATGTTTTAAACATATGCCGAGGTCATTCATTGGTGGATTGGCCGAGTGGTTAACACGCCGGCCTTCCATGCAGGCGGCCGGGGTTCAATCCTCGAAGTATATAGTAAATTTTACCCTCTCCACAAAGGAGAGCAGATGACCTGCAGGGAGATAACGAAATTTACAATTTAGATAATGCATCTAAGGACCGTTCTATCAATGAAGAGTGTTTGTTTGTAAAACATCTGAGTCTGATGAAGAAGATATTTTTTAACTTTTAACCATTTTCCACTCCTCCAGACCTTGGGATGGTACAGGATCTCATGTTCTCATACCATCTCATTGCCATCTGGCATCATAATCATTCCAACGAAGTTTGAATAATTTCCTGCTGAAAATTGACAAAATATACCCAAAAGTTTTATTTCCCTATATAAACAATAGTAAATGTTACCCCCTCCCAAAGGCTGAATGGATTGACCTGGCCCCTGGGGTTTGGGTAGGAATCCCAATTTTACACTTTCGTAGCCTCATCTTCCAAGGATGATTCTGACCAAGTTTGAAAAAATTCCATCAGCTGGTTCTTGAGAAGAAGTTGAAAATGTAAAGATTTTACTCATGACTCACTACATACCAAATATATACATCACTACATAACATGTACAATACATCACTACATACCATGTACAATACATCAGTACATACCATTTACAATACATCACTACATACCATGTACAATACATCACTACATACCATGTACAATTCATCACTACATACCATGTACAATATTTCACTACATACCATGTACAATACTTCACTACATACCATGTACAATACATCACTACATACCATGTACAATACATCACTACATACCATTTACAATACTTCACTACATATATATATACCATGTACAATACATCACTACATACTATGTACAATACATCACTACATACCATTTACAATACATCACTCCATACCATTTACAATACATCACTCCATACCATGTACAATACATCACGACATACCATTTACAATATTTCACTACATATATATATACCATGGACCATACATCACTACATACCATGTAAAATGCATCACTACATACCATTTACAATACTTCCCTACATATATATATGCCATGTACAATACATCACTACAGACTATGTACAATACATCACTACATGGTATGTAGTGATGTAGTGTACATGGTATATATATATGTAGTGAAGTATTGTACATGGTATATATACATGGAATGTAGTGATGTATTGTACATGGCATATATATATGTAGGGAAGTATTGTAAATGGTATGTACAATACATCACTACATATATATGTAGTGATGTATTGTACATATATATATACAATACATCACTACATACCATTTACAATACATCAATACATACTATGTACAATACATCACTACATCCCATTTACAATACATCACTACATGGTATGTAGTGATGTACTGTACATGGGATGGAGTGATGTATTATAAATGGTATATAGTGATGTATTGTTATTGATGTATTGTACATGGTATATATATGTAGTGAAGTATTGTACAGTACATCACTACATACCATGTACAATACATCACTATATACCATTTATAATACATCACTCCATACCATGTACAGTACATCACTACATACCATGTACAATACTTCACTACATACCATTTACAATACATCACTACATACCATGTACAATACATCACTACATACCATGTACAATACATCACTACATACCATGTACAATACATCACTACATACCATGTACAATACATCACTACATACCATGTACAATACTTCACTACATACTATAAACAATACATCACTACATACCATGTACAATACATCACTACATACCATTTACAATACTTCACTACATACTATAAACAATACATCAATACATACCATGTACAATACATCACTACATACCATTTACAATACATCACTACATACCATGTACAATACCTCACTACATACCATGTACAATACATCACTACATCCCATGTACAATACATCACTACATATATATATACCATGTACAATACTTCACTACATACCATGTTCAATACATCACTATATACCATGTACGATACATCACTACATACCATGTACAATACATCACTACATCCCATGTACAATACATCACTACATATATATATACCATGTACAATACATCACTACATACCATGTACAATACTTCACTGCATACCATGTACAATACTTCACAACATACCATGTACAATACTTCACTACATACCATGTACAATACATCACTATATACCATGTACGATACATCACTACATACCATGTACAATACATCACTACATATATATATCATTTACAGTACATCACTACATACCATTTACAATACATCACTACATACCATTTACAATACATCACTACATACCATTTACAATACATCACTACATACCACATGTACAATACTTCACTACAATACATCACTATATACCATGTACAATACATCACGACATACCATTTACAATATTTCACTACATATATATATACCACGTACAATACTTCACTACATACAATGTACAATACATCACTATATACCATTTACAATACATCACTACATACCACATGTACAATACTTCACTACAATACATCACTATATACCATTTACAATACATCACTACATACCATGTACAATACATCACTACATATATATATACCATGTACAATACATCAATACATACCATGTACAATACTTCACTACATACCATGTATAATACATCACTACATACCATGTACAATACATCACTACATATATATATACCATGTACAATACATCATTACATACCATTTACCATACATCACTACATACCATGTACAAAACATCACTACACACCATGTACAATACATCACTACATTCTATGTACAATACATCACTACATTCTATGCACAATACATCACTACATACCATTTGCCATACATCACTACATACCATGTAGTGATGTATTGTACATACCATGTACAATACATCACTACATACCATGTACAATACATCACTAAATATATATATACCATGTACAATACATCACTACATACCATTTACCATACATCACTACATACCATGTACAAAACATCACTACATACCATGTACAATACATCACTACATACCATGTACAATACATCAATATATGGTATATATTGATGTATTGTACATGGTATGTAGTGAAGTATCGTACATAGTATGTAGTGATGTATTGTACATGGTATATAGTGATGTATTGTACATGGTATGTAGTGAAGTATCGTACATAGTATGTAGTGATGTATTGTACATGGTATATATATATGTAGTGATGTATTGTACATGGCATGTAGTGAAGTATTGTACATGGTATGTAGTGAAGTATTGTTCATGGTATGTAGTGATGTATTGTACATGGATTGTAGTGATGTATTGTAGATGATATGTAGTGATGTATTGTACATGGTATGTACAAAACATCACTACATACCATGTACAATACATCAATACATACCATGTACAATACATCACTACATACCATGTACAATACTTCACTACATACCATGTACAATACATCACTACATATATATATATATACCATGTACAATACATAACTACATACCATTTACAATTCATCACTACATACCATGTAAAATACATCACTACATACCATGTACAATACATCACTACATACCATGTACAATACATCAATATATACCATATATACCATGTACAATACATCAATACATACTATGTACAATACATCATTACATACCATGGTTTTATTTTTGTCCTCAGTGTTCACCTGAAATTCTTTTAGAATTTGAATCACAGACTTGCCTAACCACCGTCTTTTGACATATGACTCAAACTTGAAGTAGTAGGGGTACACTTTTCTTAAACCTGTATCAACAAAAAGTTTAAACAATATTCATTCAAACATATCTTTTTGAAAAAATAATCAAAGGGATCAGTCATATTGACAACTTATACAAGGCCGTCTCCCGATCGGGACAATACAATATACAATTATTATTGATATTACGTTAAGAATAGCTATACATACAAATACATTCATTCTAATTGACATGACAAACGACAAAGAGAAAAGAAAAAGGTTGAAGAAGTGGAGGAGGGATAGGATGGGACATATTCTAGGTGTTATACTTGTCCACTCATTGTAAATTGGTTTAAAACCTTATTGTTGATTTATGAATGATTGTATAGCATGTGTAATATTGGTATTTGTTTGTATAGCATGTGTAATATTGGTATTTGTTTTTATCATATGTTAACTAATAATAACACCCTTTTTGTATGTGTAATAAGTCTAAAATTTCCACGAGTTGATATCAGCCCGGGTGGTATCACACCCCTTGGAGTGATATCACACCCCCTTGAAAGTGATATCACGCCCCCTAGAAAAGTGATATCACACCCCCTCCTAAATTTCCGGATTTTGCCGTTTCCGCTTATTGTTGTCTGCTTTTAATGTAAACAAACGAATTGTTGGCATGGAATAAATGCCGTTTCATGGAAAATAATTTAAAGATTGATTTACAAAGCCCCACCCAAATTTCCGGATGGCGCCGCTTCCGTATTTGGATTTGCTTATTAGTGATACACCTGTCGTCTGCGTAAACAAAAACAACGATGGCAACTATAGCTAGTACTGGCGAGGAGATTTTAGAGGAATTGGCAGGAAGGATTGTTGAACTAGATGAATTAATCCTGGAAAAGGAGACAAAACGTGTTATGGATGCAGGGGGTGATTTAATAATGCTTTCATGGAACAAGGAGGAACAAGGATACATTTCCTCATCTTTCATGAGGAACAAGAATACTGCGAGAAAAACGCAATCTGACATCAAAATTTTCACGGATTATCTGATGTCTCAAAATGAGTGGACAATTTCATCGATAAATCTAGCACCGGCAAAACGGGAGATAAATCTGTCAGGTGTGGGAGAATAATAGAATCTATCGCTACTGGTTGTGTAAGATAGAGAAAGTTGGCGGATTACATGACCAGGATCTTCATGAACGTCAGAAAAAACGATAAATATGAGTACGAACCATAAAGGCCGAGGTGTTTACAATCCAGCCTTACTGTAACCGTTACCTACAGGAGAAATACTACAACGTCAATATTTTGACCGATATTAAATTCAAACATTCTCGTGATGTGCTAAGTGCCAAAATGAAGAATTTGAAGACTCAAGGCAAAGGAAACTGCCCAAATGCTGCTTATATACTAAATAAGGAAGAAGTGTCAATTCTGTATGAAAAAGGGGCGCTTGGTTTAGGTAGGTACAGTATTCAAATGAATAATAAATAGTTCTATAAGCTTGGTAGCTGTTGGTTCTAATTAGTATTACTGTAATCATTAAGTGAGGAATGCCCAATGGATACTGAAAATTGTATTGTGTTGATGATCGTTTCAGACAGTGATTAAATTGAATTCCAACCAGATCCATTGTGTTATATTGTTAAAAACTATTAATAACCATGTTATTTTGTAGGAATTTAGGAATTTCTAAATGTTGACTTTTTATGATAGTTGTTACTGTTTTGTTTATATACATCATTGTTTTTGTTATCATTTTTATGAATATCAGTATTAATAAAATAAAGAAATGACTTGTTTATGTATGTTTTGTTTATTTTAAAGGAAAACAACATATGATAAAAAGTTTATGATATGACCATTTTGATATCACACCCCATATCAGCCCTCGAGTCCTGATATCAGCCCTCTGGCCTTCGGCCCTCTGGCTGATATCAGGACTCTCAAGCTGATACGGGGTGTGATATCAAAATGGTCATATGATAATCTCTAATTATCGACCCGAGAAAAGATATATTGACCGAGGATGCAGTCCGAGGTCAATATATCTTTTCTCGGGTCGATAAATACAGGTATCGACCTCAGCCAAAGGCTATAATTGATTTATTATTTTACAAAACAGTTATGTTAGCAATCTGGAAAAAATCCAACGAACAAGCTTCGGAAGTGGGACAGTGCATCGTTTGGAGACACGTCATAATTTTATTTTTAGAAACTCCCAGTCCTTCAACAAAAATCACGCGCTCCAAGTCAATATCGGTTTTTATCGGTGGACACGTTATGCTCTCCTGGCCAATCTCTTGTCGGGAATAATATGAAAAAATAATATTTGTTTGTATAGCATGTGTAATGTTGTTATTTGTTTATATAGCATGTGTAATATTGATATTTCTTTGTATAGCATGTGTAATATTATTCAATTATAGCCTTTGGCTGAGGTCGATACCTGTATTTATCGACCAGAGAAAAGATATATTGACCGAGGACACAAATTGACCGAGGACACAGTCCGAGGTCAATATATCTTTTCTCGGGTCGATAAATACAGGTATCGACCTCAGCCAAAGGCTACAATTGATTTATTATTTTACAAAACAGTTATGTTAGCAATCTGGAAAAAATCCAACGAAAAAGCTTCGGCAGTGGGACGGTGCATCGTTTGGAGACACGTCATAATTTTATTTTTAGAAACATCCAGTCCTTCAACAAAAATCATGCGCTCCAAGTCAATATCGGTTTTGACTAATCTCTTGTCAGGAATAATATGAAAAAATAATATTTGTTTGTATAGCATGTGTAATATAGATATTTGTTTGTATAGCATGTGTAATATTGATATTTGTTTGTATAGCATGTGTAATATTGATATTTGTTTGTATAGCATGTGTAATAATGATATTTGTTTGTATAGCATGTGTAATATTGGTATTTGTTTGTATAGTTTGTACATAACGTTAAATATACCGGGTACATCATCATTTAAATTCCTTCCAAATAATAACATATATTCCATGTAGGTATTTGTTTTCCTCTGCCTGCCAATCTGATGCAAGTAATGAATAATGGTATTAACTCCATTCCACCACTAATACTGATATTTTGATGCAGATCATCTTTTACAAAACACTGATGACTTCCCGATCAAAAAAGGCTTGATAAGAGTACTAGCTTCATAAGTGTACAAAACTTCCTGTATACATCTTGAATACAAACGGCTTCAATAGAGTATTAGGTTGATAAGTGTACAACTTAAATTTCAATTTGTTATTTTTAATAGTTTTGAGATCATGCTTCAGAAACCTCAAATTTCATATTTTGCCTTTTTCCATGGCAACAGAAAAAGGAAAAATAAATATCCAAAATGAGAACTCCTCCTGTAGCAAAATGCACCAAGAGAGTGCTAGCTTTTATAAAGTGTACAATTTAGTTTCAAGCAGTTCTTGAACAATTTTGTTGCCATGCTCTGGAAACCGTGAAATTTGTAATTTGGCCTAACTAGAGTGATAGGATGATAAGTGGACAAAGTTTCAGGTACATGTAGTTGTCTTGAAAGGTTTTGACATTTTACTCCGGAAACATCAAAATTTGTAGTTTTGCTTATCTAGCTGTTTCCATGGTAACCATTTTTTTTAAATGTGAGAACTCCTCCATAGCAAAAGGCACTACCAGAATGCTAGCTTGATAGTTATACAAAGTTTCAGGTAGTTATCTTGAACGGTTCGGAGTCATACAAACAACTGAAATCTGTAATTTGGCCTATCTGTTTCATGGTAACAGAAAATTATTTAAATGGGGAACCTCTCCATAGCAAAAGGCACTACTAGAGAACTAGCTTGATAAATGTTCACAGTTTTGAGTAGTTATCTTGAACAGTTTCAAAGCTCTGGTCTGGAAAAAACCCACGCATAGATGCACACACGGAGCCCAATTTAATATCCCCCGCAAACGTGTTTCGCAGGGGATAATAAGAGATTTAGTTAATGAGGTATTATGAAATATACTGAAATTAACCGCCTCCTTTGTGTTGGATACACAACCTGAAATCCTATTGAAACCCATAGGTCTGTTCTCCCACCACTTAAGCAAAAGTTTGGTAAAACATGGACATTGCAAATGCAACACTAAACATAGTACAATTTCTAGACATAACGCAAGCAGAAAAAGTATTGTTATAATGTGGGTATATCAGATTATCGCAAAGATTCAGGGCAAGCATGGACACCAGATCTTATGTTCTTGAGGTGGTGTCACTTTCTGATGTCAAGTTTGTATTTGCCAGCCAGTCAAATAAAGTTTCAATGTATTTTCATTTCTGGCATCATTATAAAAAACGCTGTCATCTGATTGTGACGTCATCAGTAGTACAGGTGAAATATACAGTATATATGAATAATCAATTATTAATTTAAACCCAGGCCTTTGTAAATACTTCTGGTAAATACTTCTGTTTACAGGGAATTTTTCTCTGTATGTTGGGGAAATTGTCATTTATGCGTGTACCTAATAATTTATGAAACTTTCCTATTTATCACCAGATCAATCAGAACTACTTACCTTCTCTCACTCTCCAACCCTCTATACTTACCTTCTCTCACTCTCCAACCCCTTCTACTTACCTTCTCTCACTCTCCAACCCCTTCTTCTTACCTTCTCTCCCTATCCAACCCCTTCTACTTACCTTATCTCACTCGCCAACCCTCTCTACTTACCTTCTCTCACTCTCCAACCCTCTCAACTTACCTTTTCTCACTCTCCAACCCTCTCTACTTACCTTCTCTCACTCTCCAACCCCTTGCTTCTTACCTGTTCTCACTCTCCAACCCTCTCTACTTACCTTCTCTCACTCTCCAACCCTCTCTACTTACCTTCTCTCACTATCCAACCCCTTCTACTTACCTTCTCTCACTCTACAACCCCCTCTTCTTACCTTCTCTCACTCTTCAACCCCCTCTACTTACCTTCTCTCACTCTCCAACCCTCTCTACTTACCTTCTCTCACTATCCAACTCCTTCTACTTACCTTCCCACACTCTACAACCCCCTCTTCTTACCTTCTCTCACTCTCCAACCCCCTCTACTTACCTTCTCTCACACTCCAACCCCCTCTACTTACCTTCTCTCACTCTCCAACCCCTTCTACTTACCTTCTCTCACTCTCCAACCCCCTCCCCATCCCCAATCTCATAGTAGGCAGTGTTTAAGTGGGGTTTTTTTTGCAATGTAAACCAGTATGTAATTTAGTTATGTCTGGTTCTTGAAAAAAAACATATATAATTAGAAGAAAATTGCCAAGATCTCACTGAATTCATGAATATATACTTATCAAATCATTTGTGCTCATACCATTTTCATAATAATAGTCCGTTAATCCAAAGTAGTCTGTGGAAAATCCAGGATCTCTATTCCTTGTCAGGCTTTGCTTTCTTAATTCTTTCCTTTTTGCCTTCATGATTTCCTTTCTTTGCATCTGGAAGTAAACATCATTATAATATACAGTACTGGTATTTTAAGGAACTTGTCACAACTTTGCCAGGTGCTTTGTAAGAGTTGTTGCTCCTGTTCTGTCTGCCTGCAGTTTCTGATCAATGGTCTTGTAAAACCAGTGTAGCAGGTTTAAAGCTCTTCATTATTGGAGGTCATTTTGTTGCACAATATTAAATGGAAGATTTGAACAAGAGGACCAGAGGGCCTGTATCGCTCACCTGAATATGTTTAAAATAATTGGTATGAAGTAAAGATATAGTACTCTATGGTAGGTACTGTAAGTACATATGAAATTTCAGAAAGATCCATCCAGTACTTGAGATATAGCGAGAACAAACTTCAAACAGAGCCCCCTTGGCCCAATAATTAGGATAAAATCCCTTAATCCTGATGGTCGAAGAAGGATTCTAAAGGTTTCACCTCTATTTCTCCAATTGGGCCCCGCCCTTCTGTCCCCTGGGAGACCACACCCACTGCTTATACAAAACTGAGTCCCCTTGGCCCAAGGATGCTCCAGACTAAATTAGGATAAAATCACTTTAACCCTAGGGTAGAAGAAGGATTTAAAAGGTTTTACCTCTATTTCCCCTATTGGGCCCCACCTCTCTGCCTCCATGGGGGTCAGACACACCGATATACAAAATTAGTTCCCCTTCACCCAAGGGTGCTTCATACCAAATTTGGACAAAATCCTGTCGTTCCTACAGAAGTATAAGGATTTTGAAGAATTTGCTATGTTTCCCTTATTGGGCCCCTCCCTTCTGCCCCCAGGTGGTCACACTCGCTGATTATACGAAATTGAGTCCCTTTTGCCCAAGGATGCTCCAGACTAAATTAGGATATCCCTTAATCCCTATGGTAGAGTTAGGATTATAAAGGTTTTTAGCTCTATTTCCCCTATTGGGCCCCGTCCTCAGGACCCAGCGAGGCCAGACCCACTATTTATACAAAATTGGTTCCCCTTTACCCAAGGATGCTGCACACCAAATATGGACCAAATCTTTTCATACCTACAGAAGAAGAAGGATTTTAAAGAATAATTAGATATGTTTCCCCTATTGGGCCCCGCCCCTCAGGCCCCTGGGGTGCCAGACCCATCGTTTATACAAAATCGGTTCCCCTTCACCCAAGGATGCTTCAAAGTGACCTTGACCTTTGACCTTCGGACCTGAAAAGCAATCCCAAGCAAGCACTTTTGGTAAGGAAGCACTGCATGAAGTTTAAGTTTGATCGGCCCAAGGAAACTCAAGTTATCGCACGAAAACAGATTTTCTATTTAGAGTAACAGTGACCTTTGACCTTTGGATCTGAAAAGCAATCCCAAGCAGGCACTTTTGCTAAGGAAGCACTGCATGAAGTTTGAGTTTGATCGGCCCAAGGAAACTCAAGTTATCTTACGAAAAACTTTGTGCGGACACCGCCGACACTGACATAGCAATACCTATGTGTCACCAGCTTTTCGCAGGTGACACAATAAAAAAGGCAGACAAAGGTAGTATGATTGTAGTTATGGATACTCAGTATTATAGTGATTTTAAGTCTATTGTAATAAAGGAGGCAG
>NW_018408702.1:0-11580 GCF_002113885.1 Mizuhopecten yessoensis
CATAAGTGGACTAATCTTTCTTTGTTCATAAGTGGACTAATCTTTCTCTTTCTTGTTCATAAGTGGACTAATCTTTCTATTTCTTGACTCTATGTAGGTGCACTTCTTTCTCAAATATAAATATATTTATCTTTCCATTGCTGATTTTTGATACAAAATAATAAGAAAGTGTAAAGATTTCTTATTTACCATTGTTTTAGTGACCCACATTATTGGAAGGTCTTGGACAGTCTGACCTTGAACTTGATTGCTTGCAGCAATACAACCAGGGTCTACATTAGTCAAACTGCTAAGTCAAGGATGCGTGCAGGCTTATATTTTTGCATGTTGACTTTTCAAGGTCATCAAAATCAGTATGTAGAATTTTGATAATGTATGGTAATATAGCTTTGTGACTGTTATTGTTTGTGTGTCAATATTATAATTTGTCATGTTTGAGGAGCATTTGAATAAAGCTTTACAAAGGATCAATGATGAGATATGTCGGCAGTGCAAACGCAGGGGATTAAAAAATATACAGAAATCTGCACAGCTAATAGGTTGATAGATTTGATAGTATAAATGTTGATTAACTCATTCACCTCTGAAATCTCATAATGAACTATTCCAACCTATGGATTAGAAGAGTTCAATTGTGTCTTATGGGGTGAATGAGTGTGAAGGAAGATATCAATACAGGAAAAGTCCTGGTGATTTGAGGATAAGACGACTTATGACAATTAAACTAGGCTGTCCTTTATTGAGATAATTAGCTCACCTGGCCTGAAGGGCCAAGTGAGCTTATGGCTCCGTCCGTCGTCCGTCCGTCGTCCGTCATCCGTCGTCCGTTCGTCGTTCGGCGTCCGTCCGGCGTCTGGCATCCGTCCGGCGTCCGTCCGGCGTCAACTTTTTACTTTAAACAACTTCTTCTGAATAACCAACAGGCCTAGGGTGATGATAGTTGGCCAGTAACATGCTGGGATGAAGGACTACCAAATTTGTTCAAATAAATGACCTTACCTTAGAATCAAGGTTACAGGGGTCAAATATGTTAGAACATTTAAACAACTTCTACTGAATAACCAATAGGCCTAGGGTGCTTAAATTTGGCCAGTAACATGCTGGGATGAAGGACTACCAAATTTGTTCAAATAAATGACCTTGACTGATATCCAAGGCCACAGGGGTCAAATATGTTAAAATCTTTTAAACAACTTCTTTTGAAAAACCAAGAGGCCTAGGCTGATGATATTTGGCCAGTGACATGCTGGGATGAAGGACTACCAAATTTGTTCAAATAAATGACCTTGACTTATATCCAAGGTCACAGGTGTCAAATATGTTAAAAACATTTGAACAACTTCTACTGAATAACCAATAGGCCTAGGGTGCTTAAATTTGGCCAGTAACATGCTGGGATGAAGGACTACCAAATTTGTTCAAATAAATGACCTTGACTTATATCCAAGGTCACAGGGGCCAAATATGTTAAAAACATTTGAACAACTTCTACTGAATAACTAAGAGGCCTAGGATAATGATATTTGGCCAGTAACAGGCTTGAATTAAGGGCTTCCAAGTTTGTTCAAATAAATGACCTTACCTTAGAATCAAGGTTACAGGGGTCAAATATGTTAAAAACATTTAAACAACTTCTACTGAATAACCGATAGTCCTAGGGTGATGCTATTTGGCTAGTAGCATGCTGGGATGAAGGGCTATAAAGTGTGTTCAAATGAATGACCTTCATCATTTTTCAAGGTCACAGGGTCAAATATATTCTTAACCTTTAAACAACTTCTTCTGAATAACTAAGAGGCCTAGGATAATACCAGTAACATGCTGAGATGAAGGACTACCAAGTTCAAATGAATGACCTTGACATATATATTTTAAGGTCACAGGGGTCAAATATGTTTAAAACCATTGAATGACTACTTCTTAATAAGCAAAAGGCCAAGGGTAATTATATTTGGCCAATAACTTGCTGGGATGAAGGACTACCAAGTGAATGACCTTTGCCCATATTCAAGGTCACAGTGGTCAATATATGTTTAAATCTTAAAATGATTTGTTCTGTATAACCAAAAGGTCCAGGGTAATGATATTTTTCCAGAAGCATGCTGGGTTGGAAGACTATAAACTCTGTTCAACCTAATATTATAATGTCCTTGTTCGACATTCAAGGTCACAGGTGTCATATGTTTAAATCTTTTAATAGGTTCTTATGAATGAAACACTGATATTTTGCCTGTAACTGTATTTTAGTCCACTTTTAAGATTACAAGTGTGAGATTAATACCAGGTGAGCGATGCCGGCCCATTGGGCCTCTTGTTTAATATAATTATGCACGCTGCATGATCGTAAACACAAAGGTGGTTGACCAAGTAGAAGATCATGATTGATAAGAGTACATACCATTTGTCACACGTGCTTGACCTCTATACAGGGCAGGTTGACCGACTGAGCCTATAGCTGATAAGAGTCCACTCAGATTGTTGACCTCACTTGACTTGACCTCCAGGGTTGACCAGATGGATTTGGGGTGATATGAGGATACAGGTTATCTACAGGTATGATAATTATATATAGTCCCTCATAATGGAGTCTGCCGTGACCAATCAGGTCGGTAGCTTAACTCTTTGAGTAGCATTGATGTCATATTACATCAACAAAACCAGATGTCTTGATCGCAAGGGTGCCAGATTTTCAGGAATACTGATGTCTTACAGCATCAGCAAAACCATGCAGGTGTGCTGTTCTCAGGATGTCAGATATTTCAGTAAGCATGAGGTACTGAAAAGGCTTGATCATAAGTGTTTTAATTTTTTTAATTTTATGATTTCTGGATCAATGATAAGTTCTTGTAGTGATTTAGACTCAAATATCAGTAATGATTTAGTTTTACTGTATATAAACTAGGGACATTTTATACAGGTTGTTCTGTATATAAATAAGGGGCATTTGATAGAGGTTTTACTGTATATAAACTAGGGGCATTTTATACAGGTTGTACTGTATATAATTAAGGGGCATTTGACAGAGGTTTTACTGTATATAAACTAGGGAAATTTAATAGAGGTTTTACTGTATATAAACTAGGGACATTTTATACAGGTTATACTTTATATAAACTAGGGACATTTTATCCAGGTTTTAACTGGATATAAATAAGGGACATTTAAAAGAGGTTTTACTGTATATAAACTAGGGGCATTTTATACAGGTTGTACTGTATATAATTAAGGGGCATTTGACAGAGGTTTTACTGTATATAAACTAGGGGCGTTTTATGTAGGTTTTACTGATTAAAAACTAGGGACATTTCATTGAGGTTTTACTGTATATTAACTAGGGTCATTTTATAGAGGTTATACTGTATATAAACAAGGGACATTTTATAGGGGTTTTACTGTATATAAGTAACAGACATTTTATAGAGGTTTTACTGTATATAAATAAGGGGCATTAAGAGGTTTTACTGTATATAAACTAGGGGCATTTTATACAGGTTGTACTGTATATAAATAAGGGGCATTTGACAGAGGTTTTACTGTATATAAACTAGGGGCGTTTTATGTAGGTTTTACTGATTAAAAACTAGGGACATTTCATTGAGGTTTTACTGTATATTAACTAGGGTCATTTTATAGAGGTTATACTGTATATAAACAAGGGACATTTTATAGGGGTTTTACTGTATATAAGTAACAGACATTTTATAGAGGTTTTACTGTATATAAACTAGGGTCATTTTATAGAGGTTTTACTGTATATAAATAAGGGGCATTTGACAGAGGTTTTACTGTATATAAACTAGGGACATCTTATAGAGGTTTTACTGTATATTAACTAGGGTCATTTTATAGAGGTTATACTGTATATAAAAAAGGGACATTTTATAGGGGTTTTACTGTATATAATTAACAGACATTTAATAGAGGTTTTACTGTATATAAACTAGGGGCATTTTCTACAGGTTGTACTGTATATAATTAAGGGGCATTTGACAGAGGTTTTACTGTATATAAACAAGGGAAATTTAATAGAGGTTTTACTGTAAATAAGTGAGGGTCATTTTATAGAGGTTTTACTGTATATAAACTAGGTACTTTTTATACAGGTTATACTGTATATAAACTAGGGACATTTTATATAGGTTTTACTGATTAAAAACTAGGGACATTTCATTGAGGGTTTACTGTATATTAACTAGGGTCATTTTATAGAGGTTATACTGTATATAAAAAAGGGACATTTTATAGGGGTTTTACTGTATATAAGTAACAGACATTTTATAGAGGCTTTACTGTATATAAACTAGGGACATTTTATATAGGTTTTACTGATTAAAAACTAGGGACATTTCATTGAGGGTTTACTGTATATTAACTAGGGTCATTTTTTAGAGGTTATACTGTATATAAACTGGGGGCATTTTATACAGGTTTTACTGTATATAAATAAGGGGCATTTGACAGAGGTTTTACTGTATATGAACTAGGGAAATTTAATAGAGGTTTTACTGTATATAAACTAGGTACTTTTTATACAGGTTATACTGTATATAAACTAGGGACATTTTATATAGGTTTTACTGATTAAAAACTAGGGACATTTCATTGAGGTTTTACTGTATATTAACTAGGGTCATTTTTTAGAGGTTATACTGTATATAAACTGGGGACATTTTATACAGGTTTTACTGTATATAAATAAGGGGCATTAAGAGGTTTTACTGTATATAAACTAGGGGCATTTTATACAGGTTGTACTGTATATAATTAAGGGGCATTTGACAGAGGTTTTACTGTATATAAACAAGGGAAATTTAATAGAGGTTTTACTGTAAATAAGTGAGGGTCATTTTATAGAGGTTTTACTGTATATAAATAAGGGGCATTAAGAGGTTTTACTGTATATAAACTAGGGACATTTTATAGAGGTTTTACTGTATATTAACTAGGGTCATTTTTTAGAGGTTATACTGTATATAAACTGGGGACATTTTATACAGGTTTTACTGTATATAAATAAGGGGCATTATATATATATATATAGATTTTACTATAGATTTTTCAATCCGCCTGAAGAAGCCCTAGAAGGCAGAAAGGCCTAGCGGACGATCTGAAAAATTTGTTTTTATTCTAGATTTTACTGTATATAAATAAGGGTTATTTTATCGAAGTTATACTGCCTATAAATAGGGGATGTAAATAATATAAATATATATATAATCTGATGTCCATCCTTCATCCATTCGTCCCTTTTAGTGTCACCTTTCTTCTTCACAAGACCTTGTCAGAATAATATTAAAAGCCCTGGGTAATGATACTGGACATGTATAGCTTGATCGGAAGAAGGGTTGTAAGTTTGCCCATATTGATGCCCTTGACCTAGAGGCCTAGGGTACAATTTTGCCTATAATTTGTATGAGAGAAAGTACTCTTGCTTCAATAAAAGACATTGACTTACATTCTAGTTCACAGCCTAGGTCATGTGTGTAAAAACATTTAAACAGCTTCTCCTGAATTACCAAGAAGGATTAGTTAATATTATTTGGCCAGTAGCATGCTGTTACAAAGTACTATCAGATGTGTACAAATGAATGACCTTAACCCATTTTCCAACACAGGAGTCATTTTGTAAAAAACTTTTAAAATGATCTCGAAATATTCAAATATGTAAATATTGAGCCAGTAGCATTCTGAGATGAGCTTACAAGGTTATTGAACTCCAAATCAGTGACCTTGGTCTTATTTCAAGGTCGTTGGGGGCGAATGCTACTCAAGGTCATGGGGTTAAATGAATCAATAAAATTAAGACATATTTGAAAAACCAAATGCAGTTGCCCCCTTATTGAGCCTGACATGCACCACTAATATGGTTGTCTCACTACCCAGCTACCACTAATATGTTTGTCTCACTACTTAGCTATCACTAATATGGTTGTCCCACTACCCAGCTACCACTAATATGGTTGTCTCACTACCCAGCTACCACTAATATGGTTGTCTCACTTACCCAGATACCACTAATATGGTTGTCTCACTACCCAGCTCCCACTAATATGGTTGTCTCACTACCCAGCTAACACTAATATGGTTGTCTACACTACCCAGCTACCACTAATATGGTTGTCTACATTACCCAGCTACCACTAATATGGTTGTCTCACTCCCCAGCTACCACTAATATGGTTGTCTCACTTAGCCAGCTACCACTAATATGGTTGTCTCACTACCCAGCTCCCACTAATATGGTTGTCTCACTACCCAGCTTTCACTGATATGGTTGTCTCACTACCAAGCTACCACTAATATGGTTGTCTCACTACCCAGTTACCACTAATATGGTTGTCTCACTACCCAGCTCCCACTAATATGGTTGTCTCACTACCCAGCTTTCACTGATATGGTTGTCTCACTACCCAGCTACCACTAATATGGTTGTATCACTACCAAGCTATCACTGATATGGTTGTCTCACTACCCGGCTATCACTAATATGGTTGTCTCACTACCCAGCTACCACTAATATGGTTGTCTCACTACCCAGCTACCACTAATATGCACTACTGCATGCATGAAGCATTACTTTTCCATTAAACTGACATTAAAAGCTTATTTACTTATTGAAATACATCCTTAAAGTTTGTAAACGAAAAGTAATGACAAAAGCTACAAATCATTTAATACTTCTAAAATTTATTGAAATCTATAGCCGACATCGTCAATAACTTATTAAAATGTAACATACAAATCAGTGCAAACGTTAATGCCAATTAAAATACATTAATTTTTGTAATGGAAAAGTTTTAATGACAATTTAATGCACATAAAACTTGGGTTTTAATGATCAATAAATTAATTTTCACTAATTTAATGTTTTAAAAAAACTAAACTAAATTAGTTTCATTCAGGAAAAAATAATGACCATATATAAGTATGAACTTAAATTAACAACCATTTGATTACCATTAAAACATTATTGTTTTCGAGAATAAAAGAAATGAGAATTTAATGCTCATGAAACTAATTTTTATGATCATTAAATTAATTTTCTTTTTTTTAATGATCATTAATAAACTGAAACAAATGTAGTTAGAATAAAGTTGATGGTCAATAAGTGGAACATCAGTTTCCATGATCAAGCCTTTGAATCTCCCGACTCTCAATTTATAGAAAGTGCTAGCCAATCAGTATAAACGTGTGTTTCCCGCAAAAATACAGATTACACCTAGCGGTGGACTTGTCGTCTGCTCATACAAATATGCAGTCTTCACCTCGCATTTAAGGAGGCTCCACCCTTTCGCAATTAGCCAGCAGAATTCAATGAAAGTTTCACATAATGGTTATGTCACTATGCAGAGATGATTTTATGAAGATCTTAGCATTCCGATAAACTGGGATTTTTTTTGTAAAAAATACCGAAAAAAATGATTTTTTGTCAATTTCAACACTTTCACATTTTTTGAGCATATGGCATTGTTAAAAACTATTACAACACTAAAATAGTGAAAAGAAACATTGCTAATCAACCCTACAAATATTTTATTTATCATAAAATATCTGCAACATATTACAAAAAACGTTTTTTATTGAAATTGTATGGATAAAAGTTACTAAATACTAGCTAAAAGCAAACAGGACACATAGTTTCATACAAAAAGAGTGAAAAATTGAACCAAATACACACAAAGTCTTTATGTTTAGTTTATTTTACATTTTACAATAATTTTGATCCTGATGAGAGTTGTCTACCTTGAAAAAAATCGGAACTTTTTGCAGAGGGATAGAATTTATGCCATGACACTTATTTTCTTTACTATACCAAAAGCGACGGAAATAAATTAAATTACTATATATAATTGTCAATTTACTGCTCCTTTATGGAACAAAATTACTCTCAATCATGTACACTTTGGCATCATTCCATAGCCCGCCTACGCATGGTATATTAACATGTCAGGTACATATGTAACCATAGGCTATCTTGATAGGGATCTTGATATTTTACAAACCACTATTTTCACAGAGTTATTGTAATTGCATTTGTGAACCGATTTATCTGACAGAGCGTAACTCGCTCGACAACAAAAGTTGAGCGACCAAAAGCTTGTGAACTACTGTTAGCATGTGATACGTACAGGTGAGGTTGGTAAACAAAACACATCAGTCTGCATTCCTTGCGCCTCATATACGACCTTCTTGAAGTCGTGTGATCATATGTCAGTGTTTTCCCATGAGTTAATGTCTTTGTATCATAAGATTTATTTCTGAAGTATGTGTGATTACACATTTCCAAGTTTAGTCTCGATATCGGGTATTGACATATCATCGTCACGCACGTGTACTATTGTTTACCCTGCGTTACTATAATTTACATTATTATTTTTTCATATTATTCCCGACAACTGATTGGCCAGGAATGCATCACGTGTCCACCAATAAAAAACGATATTGACTTGGAGCGCATGATTTTTGTTGAAGGACTGGGTGTTTCTAAAAATAGAATTATGACGCGACTCCAAACAAACGCATCGTCCGGCTTCCGTAGATTTTTGCGGTGATTTTTTTTTCAGATTGCTAACATTACTGTTTTGAAAATAATAAAACAATTGTAGCCTTTGACTTTGGTCGATACCTGGATTTATCGACCTGAGAAAAAATATATTGACCTCGGCCTGCATCCTCTGTCAATATATCTTTTCTCGGGTCGATAAATCCAGGTATCGACCTCAGCCAAAGGCTATAACTGAATACTATGGTAATGGAATGCCCGATACGCAATACGGAAATGACGACACGAAAATACGACAGGAAAAAAATGTGTATAAATACGAAGAGTGGGAAGTCATTAAACACTTATATCGTTAATTTACAGACTCACAACATAATACTACGATCTTGTTTGGATGGAATACTTGTATCATGTTACAATTTGATGAAATACAACAATATGAGATAATTTACACCCGAATTCCCATAACAATAAGAGTACAGATTTCGGTGTTCATAGCGGACTATGTAATTGTAAGCTTTCAGCATATGAATCTTCAACACTCACATTTAGATTTAAAACAGCGTACGTATAGGATGACACAATCTCATAAAATATAACATTCTCAAAGTATTCAATGTGAATTTCGTGTACAATAATGGAACAATTATACTGTCACTTTCTAATATAACTACATGTACAAGACATGATCACACAAATATAATTCACTGACCATATGTAACTAGTGATCATAGGTTTGTGTAATTCTTGCCTTAAGATTTATGTACTTTAAATCATGATCTAGATCTGCATCAATAATGGGGACATTGTAATAAACAGCATCATTACAACACACACAAATATTTTGTATCTAATTTTGATGATTGACAAGTTTGCACTTTTGGATTCTCGGGTGAAGGTCAGTGTCATCCTTAATTACTAAAATTGAAAGCTTTTGTGACAGCCAGAAGGCAGGATGGCATTCATGTCGTTCTAACTTCTAAATTTATTTTTATTATTTGAAGATGATATACATATATAAAAAAATTCACTTATAAGTTTTTAGATATTATATAAGTTAAATATATTGTAACCTTATTATACCCTTACTTTGAAAGAAGTAGGGGGTAACGGTATATATATAGTATTTGCCCTGTCCGTCCCTCTCGGTTTCCGAAGCATATCTCCACAACTGTTTCACCTATGGACTTGAGACTTGGCATGTACGCACATCATGAGGATGCACAGTATCGCATATCAAATTGAGGTCACTGCAACCTAGCTCCTTTCACTGTTTGGTCACCTCTCAATTGAGGTTACCACAACCTCTTTTGACCTTTGATGTTTAGATGCAAAAATCAAGTTTCTATAGTATATCTAGGCCACTATTTCAAGTGTGGACTTCTGACTAATATATGTACATGTAGCTAGGTACTGTACATCTACTACTATAACATGAGAGGCCGCTGGTCGGCCTTTTTTCTATCGGATATGATTTTGCCAACTGCAACCTCTCATTTCCGAAGCACTAAGTTTTTGATGCAGTTTCCGCCCGGATTTCGGGCGGAACTAAATCGGCATGAAAAACTCAATTGGTTGACAGTTCATGACAACAATGTCTATACTCAAGGTTCATGTAATAAAGATCCCATATGTATGCCATAGACACAAATATATAGTATATTAAGGAATAAAACACTCAAAATACATGTCCATGTCGTTTAAGCATTCTCTGACCTGCTTCTAAAACATGGCCGATATCAGAGTCCATTTTGGCCCAGTGTCGGTTTTTAAGGGCGGGCCGACATCGGGCCAGCTTCCATATGCAACACGTTTTGATGTCGGCCCGATATCGGCAACTATATTGGCCCAATGTCTATCCGACGTATATCCAATCTAAAAACCATATTACTCCCAGTATTTGGACAACATATGTATGTTGGCCTGACGTTGTCCCAACATTGGCCCTAAGTAAATCTGCAGTCCTCCATATCGGCCCAGTGTCGGTTCTAAGTACGGGCAACACGTTTTGATGTCGGTCCAATATCGGCTAGTATATCGGCCCGATGTCTATCCGACGTCTTTCCAACATGAAAACCATGTTCCTTCCAGTATATCTCAACAAAGTGTGTATGTTGGTCCGATGTTTTCCCGAATTTGGCCCGATGTCAATTTGCAGTCTTTCAGTACCGATACATTAAACTTAATTATAACCATAGTTTTGAAGTTTGATAACATCGGTAGTCTTAACAAGTTCGTAGCATTTAAGCGATTTTTTTTCATTTATTACATATTGTTTCTATATATTAATGCATACTTATAAATCAAAGAAAAAACAGCAATACATACTAAAAAAAACACCATGAAAAACATGAAAATATTAGTATTTATTAACAAAATATAACCAATCAAGCCGTTCTCAGGTGGTTATTGCTATGCCATCACTAATTCCGTTAGGAAATGTTTAACTTCACAGCATCTGAAACAAATAGAAGTAATTGTCAGTGTTATATATTAAATTCACATATATATACTATTAAGAAGGCATTAACGTTTTTAGGTACAAAATGTATTTATCTGATTAGGTGATACAGAACGGTTATGTGACCAATTGTGTTGCAGACATCAAATATAAATTTGTAATGAATGTGCAATGTCGAGTGTGCTTGTACTGAGAGCGTGTCGATTCGATCAGCTGTTGTTTGTTTACATCCGAACCCCCTGTGGATTGAGAGATTAATTTAAGCGAACTTTGTGTGAATCATCGTCCGGGAGCAGTACAGACTGTTAAATTAGACATTATTCTTCAATTATATGCCATCAATTAGTCATTTAACCATATTCCTGATTTTATGTGAATTTTTATAGTTTCAATGCAGTGCATCACTATCCGTGATCGCCGCCATCTTGTTTTCACGTCGTAGCGGAGCGGGCAGATTTGAATTCACTAAATCATTGATGTAAGTGTTCTAGGTCATTGTGTAACATAAATTATAATCAAATTGGTATATTACACCTCTATTCTTCTTAAGTAATACAGTAAGTGAGTACTCACAACTTTTTACAGCTGTTTTAAATACATTTTCACTCTGTTCAAT
>NW_018408702.1:12419-19651 GCF_002113885.1 Mizuhopecten yessoensis
TTTTTAGACGCTACCATTTAGACAATTAATATAAATACTGGGACATCCTCTAGATTGTAATCATTTATTGTAAATAGAGTAAACAGAGTGAGAGTTGAAATTCCATATTGTACCTCTGTAATAAATATTTAATCTTATGATATTATCAGAATATATGTATTGCACTTGATTTGAGGCGTTGAGTTATTCTTTGACAATCTTGGCTAATACGACGATCTGTGATCAGCATTTCCCACGACATACAGTAGGCTTGAGTGTAACCCTCAAGAGGAGACGACAGACCAGATTCGTTTCAAATTATTCATCCACAGCTTATTTATTGTCCAAACCATTTACGAAAACATTGCTATGCGAGTGCACGTTAACCAGCAGTAAATATTATTAATTTTCCCATAACCAAGTGTGATCTCAATGGCATTTACTGTTTCGTTGTATGATTCTATGTGTGTAAGATGTAACAAGATACTTCCAATTCATGATAAGCCTGTTACACATTATCACAACCCCCAGAGATTATAGGGCCTCACTGTACACATGTAGCCTCCTCAGGGTAGACTACCTACCTTACATATGACTTTCTATTTCAAAATACGTTACCACAGTCATTATAATGCATATTCCAACCTTTTCTGGCTCTTAACATACGTAAATAAAGATTTTTTCCCCCCATGGGGAACCCCTGGAAAACCCACCAATCAGACGGCAGTATTCACGCACGTGATCAGACACGAAGCCATGCTTCCCACTTCATAATTCCTTCAGCCTTCCGTGTTTACGGACGTGTTTTGGTTGCTTCTACGGGGTTCCAACTGCTACTGGTGTTGTTGTACCGATACATATTGTATCCTTTTAAACTATATTACTTTATTTTGTTTTAATTTAGCGTTTTGCTTTATTTTGCGCCGTTTTGCGACCAGGCTCCGGCCACGTGTTCGCGTTTGACGGTTTGTTTACTTTGAGATGGAGACTCCTCCTTCTCAAAGACGTTGTCCTGGGGGTCATTTATTTGAGGCTTCGACCCCCACCCTTACTGTCCTAGCTGTCGGTCTTGCTCTCTGGAGCAGCCGTGTGACATTTGCCATGCCTGGCTGACTCCTGCCGGTGGTTCTCCCCGCCCGCGAGGGCGTGCAGGTAAGTCGGGTAGGAGGGGTAGGGGTGGGGCGAGCACCAGCGGAATTTCGACCTCTGTTGAGTCTTCCCTGGGGTTTGGTTCGGCGGTTTCGGCCCGTACCGGGGCCGTTGTAAAACAATTTGTTTCTTTGGACCCGGACCTTTCTCTCACCCCAACTTCAATTTTGTCGGTCAACGTGGGTGAGGGTTTGGGCTCTGTCCCGGTCACCACGGTGACTAGGGGACAGGGGAGCGTCCTTATCTCCCAATTTGTGGTGGGAGGGCAGGTGGCCCAACATTCCCTTGGGAATGTTAAACAGGCAAGCCATGTTGTGTCCGCGGATGCTTCTGTTGGTAGCCTCCTGCCGGTCCGCTCCACTCCTGAGGGTGTTGGTGTCGGAGACCGGCCCCCGGCAGTTTTGTCTGCTCCCGAGGTTCCTCGCATCCCTGATGTAGCCCCTGGCGTGGTGATAGCGTCTAGCACCCCGTCCACCACTGTGCAGCATTTGCTGCCCGGTCTGGTGGTAGTGATGCCTCGGCCTCGCTAGCCCTGGCTGGATTTTACGGTGGTGTGAGCACTGGTGTAAAAACCAATGCTCCCAGCTCTATCCCTTGTGCCTTCTTCCCAGGTTTTCCTATGGTAGGTGCCAGCGCGACTGCGTTTGGTTTTGTCGGTGCACGCTGCTCCCCTGGTGGGGCTTGTTTTACTTGCCCTACAGGGTTTGGCCCTGGTGTAGGTCAGTCTGGGTGGAGTTGGTCAGGTCAGCCAGGTGTGGCTTATGGCGGCGGGTGTGTAGGTGGCCCTAGGTTCCCTACCCCGCCCCCCCAAACCAGTCCTGCCTCCGGTTTCGGGCATCAGGTCGGTGGCTCTGTTCCAGGGTCCTCCCTGGTTTATCCCCCCTATTTGCAGGGTGGGAATGGAGCTCATTGGGGGCAACAGGCCCCTTTTTATGCTCCGCCCCAACCACCGACCGCCTATGGGCAGTCTTTGAGTTTCTCCCAGCAGGGGGCTTTTCCAGCCGCTCCTCCTCAAACCCAGGGTGGTATGGGTTTCCACCCTGGATATGCCCCCCCGCCTTCTTGCCTGTGGCGATGGGTCCCCCCCTCCATCCGCCACCGAGCCGTTTGCGCAAGCGTTCGCGCTCCCGGCCAGCTTCTGCTGCCGGTTCTGTCAGGCAGAGACCGCGTGATGCTACGGCTGCTGGTCGTGCTGCGTTGGCTCGAGCTCCTATTTTGGAATTTGAGTCTACCAATAACTTCTGCTGTCCTGTGTAAACTCCTACCTTACAGCAGGTGCCAGGGTCTCTTGATCCTGCTCCTGCTGTCTCTCAGGGACTATCGCTTGCCCCGATAGTTCCTTCAGGTAGGTCATGTTCTCTTTCCCCTCCTCGCACCCCTCCTCGGAGGGTGACGTTGATGGAGGTGAATTCGGCGGGTGCCTCTCCTAGTGATGAGAGGGACGTCCTACGGGGCTCTCCCGGTTGCTCCAATTTTACGGAGACTCGGGATGAGGATAGAGTCGGCGAGTTTTCTGACTCTGATTTGAAGTCATTGGATTCGTCTGGGTTGGACTCGTAAGGCCCTTCGGATGTTTCCCAATCCCGGCCCCGAGATGCTGATCCGGTGCCTCCAGAGGTTTCGGCTTCGTTTCACACTTTACGTGCAGAAGTTATGAAGCTTCTGGGGGACGGGGTTTGCCCACACCCTTCCTCAGATTCGGCCGTCCCGGAGCGCACTTCGCTTCTTCAGAGCATGTTGCCTCCCCTAGCATCTGCCTCCTCGGCATCTGCTAAGTCTCTTGCGGAGGGACGAGGCGTGGTTTCGTCCCTTGCTCAGGTCAACGCTTTATTAAAGCAGAAGGTGACTAAGGCTCGCAAGCCTTTTTTCCCTCTCGGCTTTACAGGTCGTGGTTACAGATATCGCAGATTTAGCTGCAGATACGTACCGCATCCACGACCTAGTCTTGGCCCCTAATTCTGTTTCCCTTGAGAGGGATCTGGATAAGTGGCCAGGACGCAGTGTTGACCAGGTGGAGCACTCCCGGGTCTTCCTCGTGAAGAAGAAGTCCGGTGCCTGGAGGCCTATCATCGACCTCAGTACGTTCAGCACGTACGTCGATTCCCCACACTTCCAGATGGAAACGCCACGACGCATCATTGCGTCAGTTTGTTTTCTCCAGCACGGTCGCTACGATATCTCTGCGGCGACCATCTCACGCTGGATTGTTCAGACTGTTTGAGCTGCGTATGAGTCGGCAGGGGATCAGCCCTTGCGGGTGTCGGGGGTTAGGGCTCATGAGGTTCGCGCTTTAGCTACTTCGTGGGCCCTATTTAATGGTTCTTCTTACGCTGAGGTCATGACAGCTGCTGTATGGAGGGGTCATTCTACGTTTACGGAGTTGTATCTCCGATCTTTGTCGGGACAGTCTGACGGGTTGTATTCTTTGGGCCCTCTTGTGGCTGCCCAGTCCGTTGTCTGTCCTCCCTCTTCTTTTGCATAGCCCTCATTGTCTTCTCCGTGTGATCCGGAACGCTGGTGGTAATCAGGCTCTGTGTCACAAAAGAAAAGGTATTTTGAATTTTTCCTCCAGGGGTATGGGTCCTATTGTTGGAACCCTTCATCGCTCCTCGGAGACACCACTGCAGTAAGTCGAATTCGCATTATAATGACTGCGGTAACGTATTTTGAAATAGAATTGAGGTTTCTCTTGTGAAACCAATTTCTATTATAAATACTTACCACAATCATTAGGTGAGTTCCCTCCCAGCCTCCCCTTGTCTCCTTGGCTCTCACTTTTTTGGTCTTTAGAATTATGAAGTGGGAAGCATGGCTTCGTGTCTGATCACGTGCGTGAATACTGCCGTCTGATTGGTGGGTTTTCCAGGGGGTCCCCATGGGGGGAATTTTTTTTTATTTACGTATGTAAAGAGCCAAGTAAGGTTGGAATATGCATTATAATGACTGTGGTAAGTATTTATAATAGAAATTGGTTTCACAAAAGAAACCTCAAATTGGGTTACCAAACCAAAGTCAATACCACTCCCTGTAAGAACACACCACTCTTGATATAAATATCAAATCATGTAAGACCTCAACATGCAGTTGTACACCATCAGGTGCAGAATATTAGTTATTTTGTAATTTATAAACACTCACGCAATCAACATGTAAACATTTTAGTATCACTGGCCAGATGTTCAGATTAATTTAGATAAGACATGATCGTATAAATAAAACAGCTTACCCTCATCACCTTTCACTAGGCTTTGTGTGTCCAAGAAATAATCCAAACACACTGTCCATATCTGTTATGCCTGCTGTCCGTTCTCTGTCAGTTTTGAAAATGCCGGTAACCTGTTACAAATCTGGCGCAATTTCCGGTTAGTCGGTCCGCAGTGAATAATTATTTATGTTTGTTTATATACATATATAAAAAGAAGGTTTATCTATTGAAACTTCGACATATATTTATAAGTTATCTTAGCATTGGCACTTATTGAATTCAGTTTTATAATTACATTAGACAGATGCATAATGTTATGTCCATATATTATTTCTTTTTGATACAACATCGGAGTGATATCGGCCCGATGTATGGAAAATTCATAAGGCCAGTAACCAGGTTACATGGTTTTGGTGACTTTGGTCCGCTGTTGGGCCGATTTTATCATTTTGTCATGTTTATGTTTTTTTTTAGCTCACCTGGCCCAAAGGGCCAAGTGAGCTAATGGCATGGTCCGGCGTCCGTCGACCGTCGGTCGTCAACATTTTACTTTAAACAACTTCTTCTCAGTAACCAAAAGGCCTAGGGTCATGATATTTGGCCAGAAACATGCTGGGATGAAGGGCTACCAAGTTTGTTCAAATAAATGACCTTCCTTCATTTTCAAGGTCACAGGGGTCAAATATGTTAAATTATTTAAACAACTTCTTCTGAATAACCAAGAGGCATAGGGTGATGATATTTGGCAGAAGCATGCTGGAATGAAGGGCTACCAGGTCTGTTCAAATAAATGACCTTCATCCATTTTCAAGGTCACAGGGGTCAAATATGTTAAATTATTTAAACAACTTCTTCTGAATAACCAAGAGGCATAGGGTGCTTAAATTTGGCCCGAAACAGGCTTGGATGAAGGGCTACCAAGTTTGTTTAAATAAATGACCTTGATTTAAATTCAAGGTCACAGGGGTTAAATATGTTAAAAACCTTTAAACAACTTCTTCTGAATAACCAAGAGGCATAGGGTGCCTAAATTTGGCCATTAACATGCTGGGATGAAGGGGTACCAAGTTTGTTCAAATAAATGACCTTGGTTTATATTCAAGGTCACAGGGGTCAAATATGTTTAAAACCTTTAAACAACTTCTTCTGAATAATCGAGAGGCCTAGGGTGATGAGATTTGTCCAGTAACATGTTGGGTTGAAAAGCTACATATGTACCAGGTTTGTTCAAATAAATAACCTTGACTTATATTCAAGGTCACAGGGGTCAAATATGTTCAAAGCATTTAAACAACTTCTTCTGAATAACCAAGAGGCCTAAGGTGATGATATTTGGCCAGTAGCATGCTGGGATGAAGGGCTACCAAGTTTGTTCAAATGAATGACCTTGACCAACTTTCAAGGTCATAGGTGTCAAATGTCCTAAAATCTTCAATCAACTTCTTCTCAATAACCAAAAGTCCCAGGGTACTGAAATGTGGCCTGTAGCAATCAGGGCTACCAAATTTGTTCAAATGAATGACCTTGACCCACTTTCAACCTAATGTCATTGTTTGACATTCAAGGTCACACCGATATTCTGCCTGTAGCTGTATTTTAGTTCACTTTTAAGAATACAAGTGTGAGATTAATACCAGGTGAGCGTTGCAGGCCCATTGGGCCTCTTGGTTTTTTTTACGCAATTAAACATTAAAAGCAGCCTAATCTTTCTTTTAGATAACTTCTGGTAATAAATTAGTGTTAGAAATAAATATATTGAATAACATATATATAAATAGTGATGACGGCCCAACATCGGCCCAATAACGGCATATTTAGCCGATATTCCGCCCTTCAACCGACATTGGCCAGATATCAGCGTGCTGGCTGGGGAGACTCGATGTTTTATAATCCTGTCATGTGATGTGTTTAAACCAATCAGACACGCTGTAGAATTGTTGAGGAATAATAATATAAGTACATGTGAACCTGCATTTTGATGACTGATCATGAAGGAGTCTCAATTAATATGAATATACATATAGATTATATAAACTTGTCAAACTTGGTCTGTGCATGTGCACTGCTACAGATTATGGTGGTTGTCAAATTAAACTTCGTCTGAGTACGTATACACCTAACATATATGCTGACCAAGTCAATAACATATACATGTATATAGGGAACCAACATGTGATGTATATATGTGCTGACTGATAAATATCATTTCAAATATTCTCCGTTCTGCCAGAAGCTGGAGATAAAATTTAGTGAGATTTTAAGAACCCTTAAAAAAAAAAAAGTCATTTTAATAATCACTAAATTTTGAGATCATTGGAGTAAAATCATGAAAATCATTAAATTGGCATTAAATTCCTCAACATATTATTGACCCTTAGTTGTGTATTTAGATGGTTTTAGTAGAGTTAAATGAACAGATTTTAATGATAATCAAATTTTATGTTGAGTAAATGATTTTTCATTAAAATGACATTAATTTCTTTGATAAATTTAATGACCCTTAATCATGTCATGGTATAATGAATTTAATCGGCATTAAAAGATGAAATTTACAATAAAATTGTTGGAAATAATATTTAATGCAAATGTTAGTCAAATTTAATTATCATTAAATGCTGGCATTAACAGTCATTAAATTGGCATTTATCTAAAAGTATTGATGTAAAAGTATTTATTGCAGTTGAAAATACTATTAAATTTCAAGGCCATCAATTTAAGGGGAATTTCATGGGCATTAATCATGCCATATTTTAAAGCTTAATTTAATGCACTTTTTATGCAACTTTAATGCAAAATTTATGATAACTTTTAATGAATTTTTCATCTGTTTTTAATGACCATGCATACAGTAGTGATGGTTGTCTCACTACCAAGCTACCACTAATATGGTTGTCTCACT
>NW_018408702.1:21827-21949 GCF_002113885.1 Mizuhopecten yessoensis
GTAATATGGTTGTTTCACTGCCCATCTGCCACTAATATGGTTGTCTACACTACCCATCTACCACTAATATGTTTGTTTACACTACCCAGCTACCACTAATATGGTTGTCTCACTACCCAGCT
>NW_018408702.1:23407-61442 GCF_002113885.1 Mizuhopecten yessoensis
TATATGGTTGTCTACACTGCCCAGCTATCACTAATATGGTTGTCTCACTTACCCAGCTACCACTAATATGGTTGTCTCACTACCCAGCTACCACTAATATGGTTGTCTCACTACCCAGCTACCACTAATATGGTTGTGTCACTACCCAGTTACCACTAATATGGTTGTCTCACTACCCATGGCCAGCTACCACTAATATGGTTGTCTCACTACCCAGCTACCACTAATAGGGTTGTCTCACTACCCAGTTACCTCTAATATGGTTGTCTCACTACACAGCTACCACTAATATGGTTGCCGCACTTCCCATCTACCACTATTATGATTGTCTCACTACCCAGTTACCACTAATATAGTTGTCTCACTACCCATGGCCAGCTACCACTAATATGGTTTTCTCCCTTACCCAGCTACCACTAATATGATTCTCTCACTACCAAGCTCACCCTTATATGGTTGTCTACACTGCCCAGCTATCACTAATATGGTTGTCTATACTACCCAGCTACCACTTATATGGTTGTCTACACTACCCAGCTACCACTAATATTGTTGTCTCACTACCCAGCTTCCACTAATATGGTTGTCTGACTACCCACTTACCACTAATATGGTTGTCTCACGCCCCAGTTACCACTAATATGGTTGGCACACTACCCATGGCCAGCTACCACTAATATGGTTTTCTCCCTTACCCAGCTACCACTAATATTGTTGTCTCACTACCCAGCTTCCACTAATATGGTTGTCTGACTACCCACTTACCACTAATATGGTTGTCTCACTATCCAGCTACCACTAATATGGTTGCCGCACTTCCCATCTACCACTATTATGATTGTCTCACTACCCAGTTACCCCTAATATGGTTGTCTCACTTACCCACCTACCACTAATATGGTTGTCTGACTACCCAGCTACCACTTATATGGTTGTTCCACTGTCATGTCGTCACCATATCAATCTGGTTGTCCGTTTTATCCAACCACTAATATGATTGTCTCACTACCAAGCTACCACTTATATGGTTGTTGCACTATCATGTCGTCACCATATCAATCTGGTTGTCCGTTTTATCCAACCACTAATATGATTGTCTCACTACCAAGCTACCACTTATATGGTTGTCTACACTGCCCAGCTATCACTAATATGGTTGTTTCACTGTCCCGGCTACCACTAATATGGTTATCTCACTACCCAGCTATTACTAATATTGTTGTCTCCCTTACCCAGCTCCCACTAATATGGTTGTGTCACTGCCCAGTTACCACTAATATGGTTGGCACACTACCCATGGCCAGCTACCACTAATATGGTTGTCTCACTACCCAGCTACCACTTATATGGTTGTTCCACTATCATGTCGTCACCATATCAATCTGGTTGTCCGTTTTATCCAAACACCCTGAATCTGGTATTACACAGTTGTTTTAAATCACTTAGCCAGTGTGTTTCAGTGCTGGTATTTTTTTTCTACCATTTAGTTTTGTTACAGTAACCAAGCCTTGATTTTCAGAATCTATATAGCCACCTACACTTTTTGGGACCAAAGGATGCAGATTGACTCTGAAAGAGTTTACTTTCATGTTGACCCTTCAAATTTCTTTGAAATTGAATAAAACAAAAACTGCACTACGGACCCCAAATATTAAATGATATTTTATTCATAATGTATTCCTATTTGATTTTTAAACAGTTTTTATAAAAAAAAATCTTAAAAGAATTTAAGCATAATCCATGTACGATGTGATGTTGCTTAGGCAACAGTAGTTTTCAGTAGATAAATTGGAAGTCTTTATATATACCTGACTGCCTGATGACATGGACATTTCTACACTCGTTACTGTATGGTACACAAGCTATAGGACACCTACAAGCACTTTAAAATCTTGATTCCTTGGTGGAGAACACTTAGAGGCAAAGTACTGCAGCTTTCTAATTGGCTAAATAAGCTGAAGGGTATCTATAATTAACCAATCAGAATGCTATGTCACTCCACCTTCTTTACTGACTGACTATATTATATTATTACATGGTTTAGCAGCACACTGCACTTGTGTTGTGTAACCATCTGACAGCCCTTTCTACATCCTGACCAGGTAAAGTAGTTCTCCTTTACTTATCTAATATTATTTCGTATTTAGTTATAATTTTTCTTCGTATATGTTTTGATATAGTGGATTATATATTATAAAGATATAGAAGTGTTTGATAATGTAATTGTTCTTCAATATCTATGCCTTATTGGTTTAAACAATGACATTGGAGTTTGGACCTGGAAAAAACTTTTTCATGAATCAATCCGATCATCACATTTAGATTGTCACGTTAATCTATGAGGCCCAGTGTCACATTAATCTATGAGGCCCAGTGTCACGTTAATCTATGAGGCCCAGTGTCACGTTAATCTATGAGGCCCAGTGTCACGTTAATCTATGAGGCCCAGTGTCAATTCCTATGCATTGATGCATATCAACGTTTGATCATTTTCATCAAATGCTTTAATCATAATAAAGCAAAGTTTGTTGCACAAGTATTTAAAAACTAACTTTAAATGTCCAGCATGCTTGATGATAACACTCTGCCTCCCTAAGTATAACTCATCAAATCAGTCATCAAAATATTTTTAAACTTGTTTTCTCATTTATCAAGTTGCCCTATTTTGGCATCTTAGCTAGCCAAGGGTTACGATCCGGTGGTACAATTCTGTCTACTTACTCTCCAAAAGAGTAGGCTTGATCGTACCAGATCGTAACCCTTGGATAGCGAAGATGTATCTTGGAAGAAGACTCAATTTTTCACTTCCTATTTATTAAGCTAAATTAACGTATACAATGACTAGGGTGGCTTACATCTTAACCCTATTGTCAGCATCGTCCTGTGTCACATTGGTTAAACAATTGATTCAATAATCATTATAATATCCCATATATATAACTGTCTCTGATTAGATTTTATTGATCACATGATGGGAAAATAAAACAGCAGGGCTAGACTTAAACTTTTAAAAGAATCCACTGTTGAATTACCTAAAACATGGACAAAACAATATATTGAAAAAATCACAAATCAGTTAATAAACTGTTTGCTGGTATTCATCGGAAGAAAGGACCATCTGTGGTTTGTTTAGCATCAAAATTGAAAGGGTTTGACTGAAGTTCTCTTAAATTGAACTGTTTCGCATGCTGATCGCTCCAAAATGATTTAAATTGGACCGTAAAACAACACCTACAAAACAAACAAATAGCATCTGAAATTCAGAATCGTGATAATGTAATGAATGGTGAAAATGGATTAAGTAGTTGAACTTGCCTAAACATTGATATGTTTTTGATTTTATCTTTATTTTTTTTCTCTCTTAACTACTAAATACAGTCCTTAAATTGTTAATTGCCTTTCCATCAACCACTTACATTTAGCTATCAGTGATCTTTATATTATCATAGGTACATGTATAGCATATATCAATCAGACCTTTACTCGGAAAGTCTGACATCTCTATCTTTCTGTCTGTCTGTGTGTCTGTCTCTCTATCTCTCTGCCTGTCTATGTCTGTGTGTATTTTGTATATGTCTCCAATATACGATGCATCACAGTTTTTGCATCCAATTTTGTATATGCATTCTGCGACGTTTTCTTTAGGTGTTTTATCCTAGGATATTGTGAAGCGTCTTGTGGGGCTTCATGGCTGTTGCTATGCCATGACTGCGATATGTCCTCTGGATTGTTTCGGATATACCCTTTATATACGGGATGACCACTTGACCTTTGGTTTTGTTCTTATCCTTGATTGGCCTTTTTGTCTTCTTTTCCTTACTTTGACACTGTTTCTGTACCTGTTTTAGGGCCCATTCCTGATATGCACAGTCATGTACTTATTGCCCTAGCGATGTGATTCTACTCTTGTGTTTTGTCCTGTTGTTCTGTGACTATTGTATCACATCTGTTGAGCAATGTGCGTACGACGCCTAACTTCTGGTGTAACGGATGATGAGATTTGAAGTTCATGTATTGGTCCATATGGGTCCGTTTTCTATAGACCAATACCTAATGTTTTGAGTGCAACCCGTTCTTCTTTCTTCATGTTACTTGTTGGTAATTTTGTGGATTTCAAAACCCCCGTCACCTGGGATCTCAGTTTATCAGCCTCAGCATAGCTTAAGATTCTTACATGTCTGTTCTGTGGCTATAACAAAATCATCAACTGGGATTTTATCTGAAACGATGGCATAGTTCATACCCTTAGCGAGTAACGTTTTCTTGCTACTGATGAGCTCCTCATTAGAGATGTTGACTACCAATTTTTAGCTCACCTGCCTGAAGGGCAAGTGAGCTTATGTCATGGTGCGGCGTCTGTCTTCCGTCTGGCTGTCTATCCGTCATCCATCGTCGTCCGTCAATTTTTCCTTTAAACAACTTCTTCTGAAGAACAAACAGGTATAGAGCCATGATATTTGACTGAAAGCTTTTTTGGTAGGAGCCCGACAAGTTTGGGAATGAAAATGACCTTGACCTACTTTCAAGGTCACAGGAGTCAAATGTGTCAAACACTTCAAACAACTTCTTCTAAAGAACTGAAAAATATAGAATCTTCAAATTTAGCTGGTGGCTTCCTGGGATAGAGCCCAACATAGAATGAAAATGACCTTGACTTACTTTCAAGGTCACAGCGGTAAAATGTGTCAAACTTTTCAAACAACTTCTTCTGAAGAACTAAAAGGTATAGAACCTTCATATTGGTCTGTTGTTTTCCTGAGATAGAGCCCAACAAAGTTTGAGAATGAAAATGACCTTGACTTACTTTCAAGGTCACAGGTGTCAAATATGTCAAAATCGTCAAATGACTTCTGAATAATGGAAAGGCATAAAGTTATAATATTTGGCTGGTGGCTTCCTGGGATATAGATCACCAAAGTTTGCAAATGAAAATGACCTCAACCTACTTAAAGGTCGCAGAGGTCAACAACAGTTCAAAGGATTTGTTCTGAAGAACCAAAAGGAATGGATTCATAAGATTTGGCTGGTAGCTTCCTGGGATATAGCTAACAAAGTTTGAGAATGAAAATGACCTTGACCTACTTACAAGGTCACAGTGAAAAATATGTCAAACAACTTCTGAAGAAGAACCAAAAAGCATAGAATGTTATAATAGTATTTGGCTTGTAGTTTCAACAGATGGAGCCGACAAAGTTTGCGAGTGAAATATTTGTAGTGCAATATAATATTTAATGAGAATATTTTGATATGACTGCTTAAATATTCAGGTGACAATACAGGCCCTCTATGCCTCTTGTTTTAGCATAAAATAATTCAGAGTTGCATCTGTGTTGGTGTTGCGTTTTGATGATATTTCTACAAGACAGTTTAATATTGTTTAGTTGTGTCGAATGTTCGTGTGTGTGGTATACGCTTCACTGGTCATTTGTCTGATAAAGGTGACAGTACTAGTGTACATACCGTACTAGTCATCAAAACGTCAAATAGAAAATTTTATTGGTTGTGTAAAAAGAACTTCTCATAATCCATACTTACCAACCTGAAGAAAATGTTTAGAAATATCAGCATAAGAGAATTTCGGATCAGTTGTGACTTTTAGACCATTCCAATTCTCATTTATCTAATGTACACATTGAAATGTTTTGTATTACATAAATCTGACCTTTTTTATTGATGATACGCCCGTCGAAAGGCATAGCATACATCACATAACATTAGGAAACATTTACGTCAAAACTTAATTTTGATTCATTAACAGAACTGTGAAAGTTGCCGTAAATGCTGTCATTTCAAAAGGCTGTTCAAATTAATATGTATTAATATTTCAATTTCAGCGACCACTTGTCCATCAAATTCATTATGTCATGGCTTCCTCAGCTGTGAGAATGACAGAAACATGTTTGTTTTTGATTGTTTTAGTGTAGACTATCCATCATCTGCCACAAGACACTTTTCGCTAATTTTAATGACTTGTTTTGAATAACCAAAAAGGATATATTGAGCTACAAAATTGGCTTTAAAAAGAAATGACCGTGTACATTGTATTATGTTATCACGTTGTAGGCTGGACGGGCATGCTTGGTTTCTTCTCGATATGCTCATTAGTTTTAAACAGATTAAATTCAAACTCATAAGAAGGTTCATTACTTGCATAACAGCTCGAACAAGTTCAATAACCACAGAGTTCGGGCCATTTATCCACTTTCTGAAACGGTGACCGCTCTATATTTTTATTCATTTTCAACAGATTAAATTCAAACTTCATAAGAAGGTTCATCACAATGACATCTCGAACAAGTGCGATAACCACCATTAATATCCGTTGGTAACTTATGGAGTTAGGGCCCTATAGCCACTTTTCGAAACCTTGTCCGCTCGATACCTTCATTGATTTTTAACAGATTAAATTTAAACTTCATAAGAAGGTACGTTATATAACTACCAAAACAGCTTGGACAAGTTCGCTGTGCCCTTGTTTAAATATCAACTCATTTTATTTGAAATGTGTATAGTTTTCAACACCTTATTCTCACCAGTTCTCTAAATTCAGCATAAAAATGGGGTGCAATATATTTTTATATTGAAGCATACTTTTCAGGGTAAAACTGTCCATGTTTTCAACTGTTAAAACCAGCAAATAATTTTAATCTCAGAATTTGTTGAAACCAGATCTCTCTGCATCACCTGCCTATGATGTTTTGGTTATAAAGGTTCCCATATAGAAAATTGTAAGGCATTAAATAATAATCTAAATTTACTAAGAAATGTTTGTGAAATGTATTGGCTTTGAAAATGAATTCCACTTGTCAGTGATATAACAAGGCACCAGACACTAATTGACTCCGACATGATCATACATCATATTACTGTCACATTAGGAAAGATCTACGTCAAAACTTAATTTTGATTCATTAACAGAACTTTGAAAGTTGTCGTAAATGCTGTCATTTCAGAAGGCTGATCAAATTAATACGTATAAATATTTCAATTTCAGCGACCACTTGTCCATCAAATTCTTTATGTCATGACTTCCTCAGCTGTGAGAATGACAGCAACATGTTTGTTTTTGATTGTCCATCATCTGCCACAATTAAGTCACTTTTCGCTAATTTTATTGACTTGTTTTGAAGAACCAAAAATTATATATTGAGCTACAAAATTGGCATTAAAAAGAAATGACCTTGATTTATATTCAAGATCAAAACTGTCAAATTGAAAAAACACTCACATGACTTGTTGTGAAGAATCAAAAGGGTCTAGAATCATGAAAAATGGCCAGTAATTATATAACTACATGTATATATAGCTTGCTGGCATGCTATGCTTCAAAAAATGCAGGATAAAATGGACCTTGATCTATTATATTTAAGGTCACATGGGTAAAATTTGTAAAGCCAATCTGAATGACTTCCCCACACTATAATTAAAGTCTCTGTATATTTTTATGCGGAACTTGGCATTTACCATATTTTTTTCATTGGAGAAATATGGAGAAAATGCGGAAAATGATTTCCACATTTTCTAAATGAAAATGGAAAAAATAGACTGAGAAAATGCAGAAAAGCTGACTTTGAAAATATTTGTTGTTAGGAATTTTGACATTCATATTTACAAAATTCAAATACAGATTTTGGACTTTAAATTTATCTTATTACAGAAAAATATGGAAAACTGTTGATAATTAGATAGAAACTGCTACTCTAGTCCATGCCTAGTCTATTACTGTCAGGTTTTAGTAACCAGCATATATACAGGTATTAATGATAGATTCTTATTTTAAATGTTAAAGTCAATGTGATACATTCTAGTCCAATCTTGATCTGATTTTAAGGTTTCAATTGTTTTTAAAGCTAGGTCTAATTCAGCCAGGAAAAGCATTGTTTTATTTTCATAAAGTTTTTGGGGAAAAGTTATATGTTTATGAAAATTCATTTCTGATAAGCAATATTGTTAACAAGACATTAAAAGTGTACGTATGTAATGCCCGGCTCTATGGTCCAGTGTACGTATGTAATGCCCTGCTCTATGGTCCAGTGTACGTATGTAATGCCCTGCTCTATGGTCCAGTGTTCGTATGTAATGTCCTGCTCTATGGTCCAGTGTACGTATGTAATGCCCTGCTCTATGGGCCAGTGTATGTATGTAATGCCTGCTCTATTGTACAGGGTACGTATGTAATGCCCTGCTCTATGGGCCAGTGTATGTATGTAATGCCTGCTCTATGGTACCATGTACGTATGTAATGCCCTGCTCTATGGTACAGTGCAATGCACGAATCTATGGTCTTGTGCAATGCCCTACTTTAAGGTCCAGTGCAATGCCCCACTCTATGGTCCAATGCAATTCTATGGTCCAGTGTACGTATGTAATGACCTGCTCTATGGTCCAGTGTACATATGTAATGCCCTGCTCTCTGGTCCAGTGTATGTATGTAATGCCCTGCTCTATGGTCCCGTGTACATATGTAATGCCCTGCTCTATGGACCAGTGTACGTATGTAATGCCCTGCTCTTTGGTCCAGTGTACGTATGTAATGCCCTGCTCTATGGTCCAGTGCAATGCCCTGCTCTATGGTCGTGTGCAATGCCCCACTCCATGGTCCAGTACAATGTCACGCTCTAAGGTCCAGTGCAATGCCCCACTCGTACGTATGTAATGCCCTGCTCTATGGCCCAGTGTACGTATGTAATGCCCTGCTCTTTGGTCCAGTGTACGTATGTAATGCCCTGCTATATGGTCCAGTGTACGTATGTAATGCCCTGCTATATGGTCCAGTGTACGTATGTAATGCCCTGATCTATGGTCCAGTGTACGTATGTAATGACCTGCTCTATGGTCCAGTGTACATATGTAATGCCCTGCTCTATGGTCCAGTGTACGTATGTAATGCCCTGCTCTATGGTCCAGTGCAATGCACGAATCTATGGTCTTGTGCAATGCCCTACTCTAAGGTCCAGTGCAATGCCCCACTCTAAGGTCCAGTGTAATGCCCCACTCTATGGTCGTGTGCAATGCCCCACTCTATGGTCCAGTACAATGTCACACTCTAAGGTCCAGTGCAATGCCCCACTCTATGGTCCAGTGCAATGCGCTGCTCTAAGGTCCAATGCAATGCACCAATCTATGGTCTTGTGCAATGCTCTACTCTAAGGTCCAGTGCAATGCCCCCCTCTAAAGTCCAGTGTAATGCCCCACTCTATGGTCGTGTGCAATGCCCCACTCTAAGGTCCAGTGCAATGCCCTGCTCTATGGTCCAGTGCAATGCGCCGATCTGTGGTTTTGTGCAATGCCCTACTCTAAGGTCCAGTGCAATGCCCCACTCTATGGTCCAGTGCAATGCCCTGCTCTATGGTCGTGTGCAATGCCCCACTCTATGGTCCAATGCAATGCACCGATCTTTGGTCTTGTGCAATGCCCCACTCTATGGTCCAGTGTAATGCCCCACTCTAATGTCCAGTGCAATGCCCCACTCTATGGTCCAATGCAATGCACCGATCTTTGGTCTTGTGCATTGCTTTACTCTAAAGTCCAGTGCAATGCCCCACTCTATGGTCCAGTGCAATGCCCTGCTCTATGGTCCAGTGCAATGCACCGATCTGTGGTCTTGTGTAATGCCCTGCTCTATGGTTGTGTGCAATGCCTTACTCTAAGGTCCAGTGTAATGCCCCGCTCTATGGTCGTGTGCAATGCCTTACTCTATGGTCCAGTGCAATGCCCTGCTCTATGGTCCAGTGCAATGCACCGATCTGTGGTCTTGTGTAATGCCCTGCTCTATGGTCCAGTGCAATGCCCTGCTCTATGGTCCAGTGCACTGCACCGATCTGTGGTCTTGTGCAATGCCCTACTCTAAGGTCCAGTGCAATGCCCCACTCTATGGTCCAGTGCAATGCCCCACTCTATGGTCCAATGCAATGCACCGATCTTTGGTCTTGTGCAATGCCTTACTCTAAGGTCCAGTGCAATGCCCCACTCTAATGTCCAGTGCAATGCCCTGCTCTATGATCCAGTAAAATGCCCCACTTTATGGTCCAGTACAATGCCCCACTCTATGGTCCAGTCCAATGCCCCACTCAATGGTCCTGTGCAATGCCCTACTCTAAGGTCCAGTGCAGGGTTCCCTATACACATATATTAGGGTTCCCTATACACACCTATTAGGGTTCCCCATACACACCTATAATGGTTCCCTATACACACCTATTAAGGTTCCCTATACACACCTATTCGGGTTCCATATACACACCTATAAGGGTTCCCTATACACACCTATCAGCGTATGTAATGCCCTGCTCTATGGTCCAGCGTACGTATGTAATGCCCTGCTCTATGGTCCAGCGTACGTATGTAATGCCCTGCTCTATGGTCCAGTGTATGTATGCAATGCCCTGCTCTATGGTCCAGTGTATGTATGCAATGCCCTGCTCTATGGTCCAGCGTACGTATGTAATGCCCTGCTCTATGGTTGTGTGCAATGCCTTACTCTAAGGTCCAGTGTAATGCCCCGCTCTATGGTCGTGTGCAATGCCCCACTCTATGGTCCAATGCAATGCACCGATCTTTGGTCTTGTGCAATGCCTTACTCTAAGGTCCAGTGTAATGCCCCGCTCTATGGTCGTGTGCAATGCCTTACTCTATGGTCCAGTGCAATGCCCCACTCTATGGTCCAGTCCAATGCCCCACTCAATGGTCCTGTGCAATGCCCTACTCTAAGGTCCAGTGCAGGGTTCTCTATACACATATATTAGGGTTCCCTATACACACCTATTAGGGTTCCCTATAAACACGTATGAGGGTTCCCTATATACACCTATGAGGGTTCCCTGTACACACCTCTCAGGGTTCCCTATACACACCTATTAGGGTTCCCTATACACACCTATGAGGGTTCCCTATACACACCTATCAGGGTTCCCTATACACACCTATTAGGGTTCCCTATACACACCTATTAGGGTTCCCTATACACACCTATTAGGGTTCCCCGTACACACCTATAAGGGTTTCCTATACACACCTATAAGGGTTCCCTATACACACCTATTAGGGTGCCCTATACACACCTATTAGGGATCCCCGTACACACCTATAAGGGTTCCCTATACACCCCTATCCGCGTTCCCTATACACCCCTATTAGGGTTCCCCATACACCCCTATAAGGGTTCCCTATACACCCCTATCCGCGTTCCCTATACACCCCTATTAGGGTTCCCCATACAAACCTATAAGGGTTCCCTATACACACCTATCAGGGTTCCCTATACTCACCTAAGAGGGTTCCCTATACACACCTATGAGGGCTCCCTATACACACCTATTAGGGTTCCCTATAAACACGTATGAGGGTTCCCTATATACACCTATTAGGGTTCCCCGTACACACCTCTCAGGGATCCCTATACACACCTATTATGGTTCCCTATACACACCTATCAAGGTTCCCTATACACACCTATTAGGGTTCCCTATACACACCTATTAGGGTTCCCTATACACACCTATTAGGGTTCCCTATACACACCTATTAGGGTTCCCTATACACACCTATTAGGGTTCCCTATACACACCTATTAGGGTTCCCTATACACACCTATTAGGGTTCCCTATACACACCTATTAGGGTTCCCTATACACACCTATTAGGGTTCCCTATACACAACTATGAGTGTTCCCTATACACACCTATGAGGGTTCCCTGTACACACCTATTAGGGTTCCCTGTACACACCTATCAGGGTTTCCTGTACACACCTATTAGGGTTCCCTATACACACATATGAGGGTTCCCTATACACCCCTATGAGGGTTCCCTATACACACCTATTAGGGTTCCCTATACACACATATGAGGGTTCCCTATACACCCCTATGAGGGTTCCCTATACACACCTATTAGGGTTCCCTATACACACATATGAGGGTTCCCTATACACCCCTATGAGGGTTCCCTATACACACCTATTAGGGTTCCCTATACACCCCTATGAGGGTTCCCTATACACACCTATTAGGGTTCCCTATACACCCCTATGAGGGTTCCCTATACACACCTATTAGGGTTCCCTATACACCCCTATGAGGGTTCCCTATACACACCTATTAGGGTTCCCTATACACCCCTATGAGGGTTCCCTATACACACCTATTAGGGTTCCCTATACACACCTATGAGGGTTCCCTATACAGGGCGAGGCCCCAAAGGGAAAATTAACCAATATTTCAAAAACCTTCTTCTCCAGACTCAGAGGTACTACATTCATTTTCTCTGCATGGAAAGAATATCATCAGGGGCTTTATTTAAATCGTAAATTTCAGGACCCCCGAGCTATTTGTTCTCCCTTGGGGAGGGGGTAAAGTTTACTATAGTTTATATAGGGAAATAACAGTTTTGGGTATATATTTTATCCATATTCAGCAGAAAATTACTCAAACTTAGTCAGAATCATCTTTGGTGAATGAGAGTATTACTTTGTAAAATTGGGATTCCTGCCCCATCCCCAGGGGCTAGGGCGGGGCCCCAAAGGGAACATTTACCAATATTTTCAAATTCTTATCCTTTGATGACATGACAAGTATTGTATTTCACTTAGTTTACATGCTGATTTCCACATCACATCTAAACAATAAAATAAAGCTACCAGTACTTATGATATAACTCAGGTGACCGCTAAGGCCCTTGGGCCTCTTGTTTTAGGGTATCTTAGGATGACTGAAACCAGTTAAAAATATATAATCAACAAAGCCAATTACATGTATGTAAAATTTAACTGAATTGAATGTTTTTATTTTTATTTGGGTCCCATTTTCTAGCCCAAGGCATCCCATAATATTTTCCACAATAATTTACAGACCTTCATGAAAAGACATTTCTGTTTTGGCTATTTTTGAAGAATTTTGAACACAAACTTTTGTATTGTATTTTTCAAGTAGGAAATTAATCTTCAAATAGAAATCGAAACTCACACCATACATCAGTAATAGTCACCTGTTCCTTCTTCATCACAAACAGAAATGTGTTTATGATGTCATTTATATGCTGTCCTTGAACTTTTAAATCTCTTTGAAGAAACTTATTAATAGCTGTATTAAGCAGTTGTTGTGAATTATTATGTAATGGATAGAGAAAATGACACATTGCTCTTTGTACAATTTGACATTCAAACATAAAACGTGTTAAAATCTTGGAAATAAATTCAGCAAGTATCAGATCATCACAAATCTGTTGGTTGACAGTTTTTGTGATGACAATTAGATTGAAGGACAGGATGAGGGTTATATGTGTAAATGATGTTGACAGACGAGCTGTTTGTAAAGTGAAATTTTGATATACAACTTATCTGTCCTCTGATTTGACAGAGTTTATGAGAACATTTTCAACTGCAAGTTGCTCTTCTTTGGCAAGGGCAGCGATGGCCAAGTGGTTAAGGTGTCTGGCAGTCTGCTACCACTACCCCGTCACCGCTTGGTCGCAGGTTCGAGGCCTACGTGGAGCAGTTGCCAGGTACTGGCCGTAGGTCGTTGGTTTTTCTATATGGGTTCAAAGCAATTACGTTTGACAGGCACCTGGTGCTGGCCATCACTGGGTCGTGGGTGAAAAGCCTATACATAGGGCAGGCGCAAGGTACTGGCCCTAAGTTAGTTACTTCTCTAGATACTCTGTTTTTCCCCCGTCACCAAAACTTGGCACGTCCTTAAATATTAATGACTAAGCTTTGCTGTTAATAGGATGTTAGACACCTGGTAATAATCTGTAACAGTGGGCTTTGTTCTTTTGTATAAATTCAGACTTATTGTTTCTATTGTGTGGACATTTTGTAAAAACTAAAGCATTATAGACAGTTTGCTGTTTTTCACTGTTACAGATTTAGACATGGTGTTGAAGGTAATGGACAGATTCTGACAGCTGTAAATGATAATACATTGAAGTTATGATATAGCAACTAGTTTAAGCTGCCACTCATTACACCACAGTTTATATAAACCTGCACGTTCTCAATTTTGATAAACCTGTTTTGACATGAATGAGACAGTTATATGATATACGTTTATGTCTTTAACAGTTCTTTGTGACCAGTTCCTTCATTATAACTGACATGGCTAAAATTTATATTTTTGAATGATGTTAGTGTCAAAATTAATCAATGATTAGTTGTTTTACATCTGTCTATGACTTATCATTCATCATGTTTGACTATAAGATGAAGACTTTCAAAAGAAACAGAAGAGACCTGAAAATCGATTCAAGGTTGACTCACACAACTAAATCAGCCAATCAGCAAGTGTTTCATACGATTGAAATCCCTGCCTGGTTTGGCTTGTAAACTTACACTTGTATACTGCCTATATCTTTAGGTAGTTAAAAAGTACATATTTAATCACATTTTACAAAGTTCTGTGACTGCTTCTCTCTTGATTTTACAATTCATTTTATGATTGATCAATGTGATATTGTTGTATCGTTGCTCTAACTGACGGAGCTTGCTGGTCAACGGAAATGTGCTTCAGTTTTATCCAAACGGAAGTTAAGGGGAGGTAACTATATATATGTGTTACAGTTATATCAAAACGGAAGTTAAGGGAAGGTTACTATATATATATATGTGTTACAGTTGTATCCAGATGGAAGTTAAGGGGAGGTTACTATATATATGTGTTACAGTTATATCCAAACGGAAGTTAAGGGAAGGTAACTATATATATGTGTTACAGTTATATCCAAACGGAAGTTAAGGGAAGGTTACTATATATATATATGTGTTACAGTTGTATCCAAATGGAAGTTAAGGGGAGGTTACTATATATATGTGTTACAGTTATATCCAAAATGAAGTTAAGGGAAGGTAACTTTATATATGTGTTACAGTTATATCCAAATGGAAGTTAAGGGAAGGTAACTATATATATGTGTTACAGTTATATACTAATGGAAGTTAAGGGAAGGTAACTATATATACGTGTTACAGTTATATCCAAAAGGAAGTTAAGGGAAGGTAACTATATATATGTGTTACAGTTATATGCTAATGGAAGTTAAGGGAAGGTAACTATATATATGTGTTACAGTTATATCCTATTGGAAGTTAAGGGAAGGTAACTATATATATGTGTTACAGTTATATCCCAATGGAAGTTAAGGGAAGGTAACTATATATACGTGTTACAGTTATATCCAAAAGGAAGTTAAGTGGAGGTAACTATATATGTGTTACAGTTATATCCAAATGGAAGTTAAGGGAAGGTAACTATATATACGTGTTACAGTTATATCCAAAAGGAAGTTAAGGGAAGGTAACTATATATATGTGTTACAGTTATATGCAAAAGGAAGTTAAGGGGAGGTAACTATATAAATGTGTTACAGTTATATCCTAATGGAAGTTAAGGGAAGGTAACTATATATACGTGTTACAGTTATATCCTAATGGAAGTTAAGGGAAGGTAACTATATATACGTGTTACAGTTATATCCTAATGGAAGTTAAGGGGAGGTAACTATATATATTTGTTACAGTTATATCCTAATGGAAGTTAAGGGAAGGTAACTATATATATGTGTTACAGTTATATGCAAAAGGAAGTTAAGGGGAGGTAACTATATATGTGTGTTACAGTTATATCCTAATGGAAGTTAAGGGGAGGCAACTATATATATGTGTTCCAGTTATATCCTAATGGAAGTTAAGGGGAGGCAACTATATATATGTGTTACAGTTATACCCTAATGGAAGTTAAGGGAAGGTAACTATATATAGGTGTTACAGTTATATCCAAAAGGAAGGTAAGGGGAGGTAACTATATATATGTGTTACAGTTATACCCTAATGGAAGTTAAGGGAAGGTAACTATATATACGTGTTACAGTTATATCCTAATGGAAGTTAAGGGGAGGTAACTATATATATGTGCTACAGTTATATCCTAATGGAAGTTAAGGGAAGGTAACTATATATACGTGTTACAGTTATATCCAAAAGGAAGTTAAGTGGAGGTAACTATATATGTGTTACAGTTATATCCAAATGGAAGTTAAGGGAAGGTAATTATATATATGTGTTACAGTTATATCCAAAAGGAATTTAAGGGGAGGTAACTATATATATGTGTTACAGTTATAGCCTAATGGAAGTTAAGGGAAGGTAACTATATATATGTGTTACAGTTATATGCTAATGGAAGTTAAGGGAAGGTAACTATATATAGGTGTTACAGTTATATCCAAAAGGAAGGTAAGGGGAGGTAACTATATATATGTGTTACAGTTATATGCTAATGGAAGTTAAGGGAAGGTAACTATATATAGGTGTTACAGTTATATCCAAAAGGAAGGTAAGGGGAGGTAACTATATATATGTGTTACAGTTATATCCAAAAGGAAGTTAAGGGGAGGTAACTATATATGTGTTACAGTTATATCCAAATGGAAGTTAAGGTAAGGTAACTATATATATATGTGTTACAGTTATATCCAAAAGGAAGTTGAGGGGAGGTAACTATATATATGTGTTACAGTTATATCCAAAGGGAAGTTAAGGGGAGGTAACTATATATATTCATTTGCATGACATTGTCACTATATAGCAGCCTCTTTGAAAGCTGTGTCGTTGATGGGACTTTAATTACTATGCAGCACTAGACACAATTCTTAGCGTATTAATGCAACACTGACCAGAACTACAATTTCCAATGTAAATAAACATGACAGCTGCTGTAATATTGCTGGGCATTATGAGACTTGACAATGTAATTGTAAATTAATGTGCAAAAGAAAAAGAAAATATAATAAAATACTTTTATTACAACAAAAACAAGACAAATTAAAAGGTCTGCAAAATCGTATAAAATGCACATCTGTTGAAATCACCAAAGCCGGCAATGGAAACAATTTTAACACTCATGCAATTTATCAGAAATATTGTCTGTTACACTGCACTGATCAACAGGGGTTCATTACAACTGTCTGAAATACACATATTCTATAGACCTACTGACCCATATGTTACAGACCTTATGATATGAGTCACAGCACACATAAACATTTCAGACATTTGTAACGAACCCCTGTGCTCTGTCGCAAGATCACTCACTTCAAACGCTATCAGTTGCACAAGTCTCGCAGCCACGGTTTCCTCAGTTTCTGACGACATGTCAAATAACGAGTATGTTATAGAATCTACCAACTGTTGTCAGATTCCCATACAATAAACAAATAAATTCATGTCTGGATTCCTCACAAATTAAAACTTTTCTCTCTGCTAATTGAACTTCCAAAAATAACTCCCTCGTGGAGGTCAAGGTCAGATTCACAGTGTTCACTGTATTTATCCATGCGCAAAATTTGTTCCGGGGAAAAATTGAAACAATTCAAAATCTAACTTTCAGCTCAGATTTCTATTAATAAACTTAAAACACCCTATATATAGACATATCATACACAATTGTATTGATACTGAATTGTGGAATAAAATTGAAGTGTTTGTTAAAATTTAAAAGTACTACTTTGTTTTCCAATCAGCATGCGACAACATGCTGTTCAAACTATTGAACGAAATTGTGTGGATTGTCAATAATCAGGTGGGCATTTTTAATTTTAAATATAAATTATAAGTTAAAAAAGAACATAAGAGGCAGAGAAAACATGAATATAAGTATTGAACTGTTTTTGTATGGTGACATTTGAAAAATAAAATAAACCCTATGTTGCGTTTAGGGGAGCATACAATTTATCAATATCAGACTTAAAACAGATGTAGGCAAATCTTTTTAATTTTTAGTTATCTGTTTTATTTAAGGTTTGAATTAGATTTCATAACTTAAACATGAAGTGCTTGTATTTAACTCATTCACCCCTGAAGACACATTTAAACTCTTCCAATTCAAAGCTTGGAATATAGTTCAATATGATCTTTCAGGGGTGAATGAGTTAAAACTGACTTAAAACATGTCGGCAGTAATTCTAACCTGATGAAAGTTTTAATTATTTTGTATTACAAGACATAGTACTTAAAGAAGTCCTACTCTTTGTAATCAATTTAGTGTCTGTCACTGTTCCATTGCTTTCTGGTTTAAATGTTAAAATGTGTAAATAGAATACTTTAGTAGTGACATGCCCATGTACAATGTATGTTTAGTGCCCCTTTGTCTTTTCTGGTTCATATTAGCGTGTAATCCCTTTACCAAAATAACCTGACTTAGTTGAACAAAATTTCAGTTATGGCAATATATAAAAAAAAGAAAAAAATACAATTTTCCATTCATTTCGATATTTTCAAATTGCAAATTATGAGTGGCCAGGGTATAGTTATATGGTTCAAAATGAAACCTTAAATATAAGTAAGTGACGAATACAGTCAAGTCAATATTTTACACATTCATATTCGCCAACCTTTTCAATGACTATGGGGGTGATTCTGCGTGCTCAAAATTAGAAACATGGAATAAAATGTGTGTGTATATATACCCCCCCTAAGTAAAACGTAGCAATGCAGATTGACATACAGTGTAGTCGTTATTTCAGATGAAATCATTTTAGATCTTAGAATAAAGGAATAGTTAAGCAAGTTAATGGCTGAAATTGTTTAGTTTTAGTGTCCAAAATCAAGAGTCTGCCTTTAAATAAGGCAGAGTCAGCAAGTTATTTGCAAATTCCTGTCACTATTGTGTGTGTTATGTCAATGCTTTTTACCTCCCTTAGGAAACATTATCTTTATCTTTTGTGTGTCAATTACCTCCCTTTGTATACACACTGTGACAGTGTTTGTACTGCAATGTTATCTCTAGTGGTCAGTGTCCTTAGCTGACCTTGACCAGCAAATATTGACCAGAGGGTCAACAAACTGAGTGAAAAAGGCATTAAGGCTAGGGTAATAGCCGCAAGATATATTGATTATGTATAGGCAGTGAGAGATACATGTGTGGAAATCATTCTACAGACTCTAGCCCTGCCATTCATTACACATGACCTTAAGGCTTCTATTAAGCTTCATGGGTATAGTTAGGTATACGACTGCTGAAAGTGATGTTTTCATGGGTATAGTTAGGTATACCACTGCTGAAAGTGATGTTTTCATGGGTATAGTTAGGTATACGACTGCTGAAAGTGATGTTTTTATGGGTATAGTTAGGTATACGACTGCTGAAAGTGATGTTTTCATGGGTATAGTTAGGTATACGACTGCTGAAAGTGATGTTTTCATGGGTATAGTTAGGTATACGACTGCTGAAAGTGATGTTTTCATGGGTATAGTTAGGTATACGACTGCTGAAAGTGATGTTTTCATGGGTATAGTTAGGTATACGACTGCTGAAAGTGATGTTTTCATGGGTATAGTTAGGTATACGACTGCTGAAAGTGATGTTTTCATGGGTATAGTTAGGTATACGACTGCTGAAAGTGATGTTTTCATGGGTATAGTTAGGTATACGACTGCTGAAAGTGATGTTTTCATGGGTATAGTTAGGTATACGACTGCTGAAAGTGATGTTTTCATGGGTATAGTTAGGTATACGACTGCTGAAAGTGATGTTTTCATGGGTATAGTTAGGTATACGACTGCTGAAAGTGATGTTTTCATGGGTATAGTTAGGTATACGACTGCTGAAAGTGATGTTTTCATGGGTATAGTTAGGTATACGACTGCTGAAAGTGATGTTTTCATGGGTATAGTTAGGTATACGACTGCTGAAAGTGATGTTTTCATGGGTATAGTTAGGTATACGACTGCTGAAAGTGATGTTTTCATGGGTATAGTTAGGTATACGACTGCTGAAAGTGATGTTTTCATGGGTATAGTTAGGTATACGACTGCTGAAAGTGATGTTTTCATGGGTATAGTTAGGTATACGACTGCTGAAAGTGATGTTTTCATGGGTATAGTTAGGTATACGACTGCTGAAAGTGATGTTTTCATGGGTATAGTTAGGTATACGACTGCTGAAAGTGATGTTTTCATGGGTATAGTTAGGTATACGACTGCTGAAAGTGATGTTTTCATGGGTATAGTTAGGTATACGACTGCTGAAAGTGATGTTTTCATGGGTATAGTTAGGTATACGACTGCTGAAAGTGATGTTTTCATGGGTATAGTTAGGTATACGACTGCTGAAAGTGATGTTTTCATGGGTATAGTTAGGTATACGACTGCTGAAAGTGATGTTTTCATGGGTATAGTTAGGTATACGACTGCTGAAAGTGATGTTTTCATGGGTATAGTTAGGTATACGACTGCTGAAAGTGATGTTTTCATGGGTATAGTTAGGTATACGACTGCTGAAAGTGATGTTTTCATGGGTATAGTTAGGTATACGACTGCTGAAAGTGATGTTTTCATGGATATAGTTAGGTATACGACTGCTGAAAGTGATGTTTTCATGGGTATAGTTAGGTATACGACTGCTGAAAGTGATGTTTTTATGGGTATAGTTAGGTATACGACTGCTGAATGTGATGTTTTCATGGCTATATAGTTAGGTATAAGACTGCTGAAAGTTATGTTTTCATGGCTATAGTTAGGTATACGACTGCTGAAAGTGATGTTTTAATGGGTATCGTTAGGTATACGACTGATGAAAGTGATGTTTTCATGGGTATAGTTAGGTATACGACTGATGAAAGTGATGTTTTCATGGCTATAGATAGGTATACGACTGCTGAAAGTGATGTTTTCATGGTTTTAGTTAGGTATACGACTGCTGAAAGTGATGTTTTCATGGCTATAGTTAGGTATACGAATGCTGAAAGTGATGTTTTCATGGGTATAGTTAGGTATACGACTGCTGAAAGTGATGTTTTCATGGCTATAGTTAGGTATACGACTGCTGAAAGTGATGTTTTCATGGCTATAGTTAGGTATACCACTGCTGAAAGTGATGTTTTCATGGCTATAGTTAGGTATACCACTGCTGAAAGTGATATTTTTATGGGTATAGTTAGTTATTCGACTGCTGAAAGTGATGTTTTCATGGCTATTGTTAGGTATACGACTGCTGAAAGTGATGTTTTCATGGCTATAGTTAGGTATACGANGACTGCTGAAAGTGATGTTTTCATGGGTCTAGGTAGGTATACGACTGCTGAAAGTGATGTTTTCATGGGTATAGTTAGGTATTCCACTGCTGAAAGTGATGTTTTTATGGGTATAGTTAGGTATACGACTGCTGAAAGTGCTGTTTTCATGGCTATAGTTAGGTATACCACTGCTGAAAGTGATATTTTTATGGGTATAGTTAGTTATTCGACTGCTGAAAGTGATGTTTTCATGGCTATTGTTAGGTATACGACTGCTGAAAGTGATGTTTTCATGGGTATAGTTAGGTATACGACTGCTGAAAGTGATGTTTTCATTGGTATAGCTAGGTATACGATTGCTGAAAGTGATGTTTTCATCGGTATAGTTAGGTATACGACTGCTGAAAGTGATGTTTTCATGGGTATAGTTAGGTATACGACTGCTGAAAGTGATGTTTTTATGGGTATAGTTAGGTATACGACTGCTGAAAGTGATGTTTTTATGGGTATAGTTAGGTATACGACTGCTGAAAGTGATGTTTTTATGGGTATAGTTAGGTATACGACTGCTGAAAGTGATGTTTTTATGGGTATATAGTTAGGTATAGTTAGGGTTTGGGTGAGGTATACGACTGTTGAAAGGAAAAAATGTTTTTATTGATACTTTACCACAAAATAACTTAAATGAGATAAATGAATCATGCCATTAAATACAAGTTACTAACAAACAAGAGGAGAAGTGAAGAGGAAGATTTTTTTCTTTTGTATAGAGAATGTAATGAAATCATTGAATTTGTAAAATAAAACTGCTCATTTTTTTGCGATCTCTACTTTAATATGACATTTTGTGCCAAACTTCATATGGGGACAAGTGGTATTCAATCACGCATATGCTAAATAAAACTAACAACTTGCATTCTAAATGTTTTATTTTTGCTTTTTGTAAATTATATTGTTTTATTATTATTTTCATAATCCACACCAAGAAATAAGTTTTTTTCCTTAGCATTGCAGCTAGATTACAATGTGACTATAACATTTAAACTTGGCTGTAGTAGTAGAGGCTGGTGATTTAATATCATTAATCTGCTCTGTACATTTATAGCTTGGTTACTTTTTAAAAGTTTTTTTACATAGTAAATAATTGTTATTCAGCAGGTTGAGATTGATTGTCTGATATGTTTTGTTGACATATTGTTTCAACCAATCAGTTTATAAACCTAAATCACACAATTTACATAATGATACTACATGTACTAATAAGTTTCTCGAGTCATAATTGTCATTCCCTTGTTGGGTTATGTTTGTGTGATTGTTAAATCTATCAGGGCTTTGACGCTCTAAATAAATAATAACTCTACATATCAATTGCATTCAAATTAAACATCAGATCTTAGAAGTCCAGAGAAACTTGAAAACTTCAGATCTAAGTACATGAAGTTCACGACAAGGATACAACCCATTACCTGAATTAACAACAGCGATTTATTTAGACCTTTGCATGCCAGACGATGTCTGGGTTACTTCTTGATTATATATGAATACGTGAATATTCATAAACTCAGGCATTTTCAAACATTCATTATCTCACCTGGTACAGTGACCTTCAGCATAGCTTACGTAATCATGGTTTTTCTATCAACCATCATTTGTCCCCTGTTAACATTAGCGTTACTGATCCTAAAATGTGTTACTTTGAATTCTCATTGTATCGGAATCTTTATTCTTGAAGTACGTGTGATTATGCATACATTATGTATCATCTCGACACAAAAGTGTGCTATTGTTTACCCGGTGTTACTATCATTTACACTATGGCATTGAAATGCCTGATACGCAATACGGAAATGACAACACGAATGACACAAACAAACGACAAGAAAAACATGTGTATTAAGAAGTCCTTAAGGTCAAATAAGTGCAAAATTTCCAGTGAAATATTACAGCCATGAGCATGCTTAAGGATCCCCGTCCCTCCGCCTAAAAAATGTAATGAGGCATTGATGTTTTTTCTACCGCATCGCTATTGCATAAGCAAATCATTTCTGAACAATAACCCATACCTTGTGAGAGTTTCTTCAGATTATGTGGGAAATTTTGAAATTTTAATTTAAAAAAAAATAAATCAATTGAACAAAATGAAACAAAATATATATCATTTAATGCAACAATGGTTTATTAGAAATATAACACATAAATACTGATGAACAAAACACAAAAACTGAGCAATTTCTAACAATAATACCAAAGCAAACACAAGTGCCCATTACATGAATCAATAAAATTCTGAGTGCCAATGCAACACGTTTAGGACAACGAAAAGAAAATATAGGTGACAAAAAATAAATATCTTGCAGACTTACTTATTCCACAAAATAATTATAAAGATACAAAAAAACTAAACAAAAAAAGAGAGACATTCTTACGTTTGTACCAATAATAATTCTAAATCCCAAGAAGTCATATATAATACAGTAGGCATTACCAACCAACGAAATTACTTCAAATGTAATAACCATATAAAACGAATTGCACATTGTGTATGAATAACATTATAACAAACAATGTACTTTTCTGTGTCATAGCAAAAATGTCACAATGAACAACAATAACAAAGTTCCATATACTTTATGCAACAATAATACATTTCTACATACTGTACAAATATCATACTATGTTGTGGTATAAAAAATCACACTATACAACAATAATAAACTTTTACATTATGTACAGATAACAACATAGTCGGTATTGCAGTATAAAGATATCACATTGTAAAAATAACACTGTTGTATGTAATATAAAAAAGGAACTTGAAATATAGGCCTATTGGGCATATAATAACAAATATAAAATATAAGCCTGACTATTGTGATGTCGTGTGATACACTTACTTGTATGTGTAAAATACTCCCAGGCCAAAATGTCTTTCCTGTTGGGTATTGCACAACCGTAGCCTAGTACCGCATTCCTTACAACCATTCTGGTCCAGGTATTCAGATAACACCGCAAGTTTAACCACTCTTCTACCCTGTGACCAGGTTAAAAAGTTATTGGCGTATTCGTGATCACTAATGCTGGAGGATCCTCATCGGACGTCGGTGTCGGGTCATCAGTCAAATTGTCAGTAGTAGGGGCCTCAGTAGTCAGCGTCTCTTCAATGTGTCAACGAGTGTCACTTTGTTTCGTCGCATAGTCGTGGTCTAGCAGTTGATATTGGACATCGTTGTTGTTATTATTGTCAGTTAAAACGTTTAGTTTACATTTAAAACGTCCGTTTTTACGTCGGGCTTGCGTATTGGCCATGACTGCACGACGACGTTGTTTACATCGTTACGACAGCTTTTTCCCCCCCACTTTTGCGATTGGAGATTTTTCATGCAAGGGAAACAACTCTGTAGTCAAAACGTTATTCAAACAAAATCTATTCAAGGGAAGATAACAACATTGTCGAAATGGTAATCAGGGGCAGGTGACTCTTATCACTGAAAAACGACAGTGGAATTCTTTAGTGTTTTGCTCTGCCTGGGATGGGGTTCCTTAAGCTAATAGTCAGTGACAACTCAGTGACCCTAATTGTCATGTTACAATATAATGCTGTATGACAGATTGGTACAGATATAATGTCTCTTAAACATGAAATATAGGCATGTTTAATGTATTTATAATATGTAATGAATATTCATTGCATTCGCTCAAAGGCAGCAAGTGTACATGTATATTTCAAACTATTGCAATTATACATATTATAATAAATAATTACTGGCTTGAGTTGAAATTCAAGATGAATTGTGATTTTTAACCCTTTTTAGAAAGACACATTTGGAAATAGACAATAATCTGATACAAATAAAAAATAATATCCAAACATGAAGATACCGCACTTATGGAAGAAACTACATGTGAGTGCAACTTCTCCTTAATGTATTTTTTTATAACTACAGGCACAGTGAAAGAAGACATGCCTTAATGAAGGCGTTTGTGATTTGGCCATCATACTTAAGTTAATATCTACCCTATCTATTTCATAATTTTCTTGCAATTACCGTAAGTTTCTTTGTTTATATTTGACATAGATCCATTTTAAGGTCACAAATGTGAGATGTGTTTGTAAAGCAGCTTCTAATATCGTTGAATAATACAGGTTAATTGGGCTCTTGTATTCAAAAACAGACTTTTGTGACTTCAATAAACTTTCATAATTACCTCGCATGCAAATCATGTGGTGCTCAACAAAACAGGTGCTTGTAGACAAGGCCCATAAACCACCATAGAGCAGATAGTGCAGGTAACTTGTGTGTTTTTTTAGGTTTTTTTTAGCTCACCTGGCCAAGTGAGCTTATGGCATGGTGCATGGTGCAGCGTCTGTCGTTCATCCGGCATCAACTTTTTATTTTAAACAACTTCTCCTGTATAACCAAGAGGCCCAGGCTGATAATATTCGGCCAGTAGCATGCTGGAATGAAGGGCTACCAAGTTTGTTCAAATGAGTGACCTGTGCCCATTTTCAAGGTCACAGGGGTCAAATATGTTAAAATCTTTAAACAACTTCTTCTGAATAACCAGGAGGCCCAGGATGATGATATTTGGCCAATAACATGCTAGGATGAAGCACTACCAAGTTGGTTCCAATGAATAACCTTCAACCATATTCAAGGTCACAGGGGGGTCAAATATGTTTAAACTTTTAAACAATCTCTTCTAAATAACCAAGAGGTATAGGGTGTTGATATTTGACCAGTCGCATGCTTGGATAAAGGGCTACCAAGTCTGTTCAAATGAATGATCTTCACCCATATTCAAGGTCACAGGGGTCAAATATGTTGAAATCTTTAAACAACTTCTTCTGAATAACCCAAAACTTCAGGGTAATGATATTTGGCCAGCAGGATGTTGGAATGAAGGGCTACAAAGTTTGTTCAAATCAATGACCTTTGCCCATATTCAAGGTCACAGGGGTCAAATATTTTGAAACCTTTCAACGAATTCTTCTGAATAACTGAAGCTTACAGGGTGATTGCTCATTGATGTGAATGACCTTGACACACTTTCATTGTCACATCTGGTCCATAGTGCATAAATCTGTAAAAGTCATCTTAATAAACAAAAGGTATATAAGATGGTGATATTTGGCAAGTGGCATTCTGGGAGGAAGGGCTATGAACTTTGTTCAACTTAATGTCCATGTTGACTTTCAAGGTCACAGGGGTCAAACATGTTTTAATCATTTAACAGGTTTTTCTGAATGACTTGAAGTCAAGACACTGATTTTTTTGCCTGTAGCCTATAGTCCACTTTTAAGGTTACAACTGTGAGATAAATACCAGGTGAGCGATGCAGGCCCATTGGGCCTCTCGTTGTTTTCAAAAATTCATTTTACACAACCAAAAACTTGCCAAACATCTTTGGAAAATTTACTAAACTTAAGAAACCTTTATTATGTATTTAAGGCTATTTTTAGGCCAAAGGGCAAGCTAGTGAGCTGATGTCATGGTGCGGCATCCGTCGTCCGCCAGTCTGCTGAAGAACTGAAAATTTGGCTGGTGGCTTCCTGGGATAGAGCCCAACAAAGTTGGAGAATGAAAATGACCTTGACCCACTTTCAAGGACACAGGGTTAAATATGTCAAACTCTTTAAACGACTCCTTCTGAAGAAGAACTAAAAGGTATGGAATCTTTGTATTTGGCTGGTGGCTTACTGGGATAGAGCTCACCAACGTTTGCAAATGAAAATGACCTCAACCTACTTTTAAGGTCACAGAGGTCAACATCATTTCAAAAGATTTGTTCTGAAGAACCAAAAGGAATGGATTTATAAGATTTGGCTGGTAGCTTCTTGGGATAGAGCTAACAAAGTTTGAGAAGGAAAATGGCATTGACCTACTTACAAGGTCGCAGGAAAAAAAAAATGTCAAACAACTTCTGAAGAAGAACCAAAAACCACAGAATCTTATGATAATATTTGGCTGGTAGTTTAGCAGATGGAGCCAACAAAGTTTTCGAGGGAAATATTTGTAGTGCAATATACTATTTAATGAGAATATATTGCTATGACTGCTTAAATATTCAGGTGAGCGATACAGGCCCTTTGGGCCTCTTGTTTTTATAAAGAAAAGTGAAAGTTTGCTGTAAGTATCCACCTACAAACATTATAACTTTTCATTTGACATAGACAACCAATACTTTCTTTAAGAGTTGCCCCAAAATATGCAATAAGGAGCACAGCAGCGTTTAAATGCTGTAAAACCCAGTAGACCTCATGGTTCTGTGCCTGAAATCTCCAGGATTTAATGACTATACATATACGTATATGGTAGTTCTTATTCCCTGCTTAACGTTCAGCATTAAGGGGAATGGCACCAACTGGTTCACCTGTTGTCAGTATAATGTGACCGGGCAGAATGCTGTGCTGGGTGCCTTAAGCATGATATTTCAGTGAGATAGTACTATAAAGTCGTCATCGGATCCGCGATATCACAAGGAGGCAAGCACACCTACATACCCTGTCTCCTGCACGCACACACGCAAGCACACATACACTACACACATTGAGGCACATCCTTAAATGACCTTAGCTGTTAATGGACGTTAAACAAAACAAAACAAAACCAAACCGTCAGTAAGTCAGTCAGTGCATCAATGTGCAGCTTTGTCCGGAGCATGAATCTCATATACTTTTTCACCTACAATGTCAAATTTTGTATGTGAGGATATCTCTGATGGCTGACTGTCACATTTACAAAAAGACTCATGTTCCCTTCATAATTATTACAGGCATACAACCCTTTGTTAAAAAAATATCACTTTGTCCCGAGCATCTCATATAAAATGTGTTGCCTACAATGGCTGAATTCTATTTCCATGAGAACTTCTAATGATGGCCGAGTATACCGTTGTACATGTCTATATATCAGAGTTTGTCTTGAGGTAAGCGTCACCAGTGTCTCGAATGATGGTAAAACTCGGCTTTGTTGTGTGAGCTATTTAATATACATATCAAAACTTAAAGCAATTAGGAAATTGTACAAAACAGTAACCTGAAGCACACAGACTAACATTTGGATCAGGTCTTGTTACTGTTAGTGAAAAGAAACCACCTTAACCCTTTCACCCCTCTGTAACTTTAGTAGACTTTTATATGCATTGATATGGATGAGTCCATTATGGTCTACAGTGGTGAAAGGGTTAATTCCTCTTTATTCTTTTCATGAGTATAATTTTACTTATCTGTGACACATGAGGTGAATTAATTAACGATTAAATCAATCAGCTAAACTAACAGATATTGGGTTGTGGTAATAAATATCGAGGAAATTTGATAGTAATTCATAACTTCCTAAGTGATCAATCGTTGTATCTGCATCGTTCATGAGATATCATGTAGCTCAGTTGACCTTTATCAGGTAAATTCAAAGTTCTACCTTTACCTTAAGTCACACTGAATATAATGTTAATTAACATCAGTTTATTAGCTCACCTGGCTCGAAGGGGTGGGGCCAAATAGGGGAAAAATATGTAAATCTTTCAAAATTTTCTTTTTCTCAACCTATAGAAGGATTTTGACCAATTTTGTTCTGGGGCATCGTTGGACAACGGAGCCTCAAGTGTGTATAAATGGAGGGTGTGGCCCCTCTGGGAGCATAGGGGCGGGGCCCAATAGGGGAAATAGAGGATTTTTTTTCTCCTACTATACAAGTGAAGGGATTTAAACCAAATGCAGTCTGAAGCATGCTTAGGGACAAAAGAGTGGGGCCCATTAGGGGAAATAGAGGAAAACATTAAAGATCCTTCTCCTTCTGTACCGTTGAAGGGATTTTAACCACACTTGTTCTAGAGAATCTTTGGGCAAAGGGAATAGAATATATATAAATGGAAGATGTGTCTTTCCCACCAAAACAGATTTATATGTAGTTCTTCTTGCAACTTTGTTTCTTGTACTCCTTCGATAAACCTGTATGGTACTCAGCAGGTTTTAAATTGAAAACTAAAATACCAGGTGAGCTATTAAGGCCCCACGGGCTCTTGTCATCATTTTTCGATGTTAAATTTGACCAATATTGGTTTGTTTGTTAATAATATATGTAGATTAACACAATTGTAGCATGTTATGTGCAACGTTTGCACATAAGTTGTTATATTTGGAAATATTTCAAATTAATTTGACGCTTTTTGAATGTGTGTTGTATTTTTGATATAAGGCAAAACAAAGTAGTTGTTTTTTCCTTTTTCTGTTGTCTGCAACAATAGAAAAAAGTAAACCACAGATTTGTAAATGTGGATGCCCTGTACAGTAAATCATGTTGTCTGTTTGTCTGTCTGTTCATCTAGATTTTCATTTCTGGAGATTATCTCATAATCCCAAAGACTAATCTTCTTTCTGAAATTTGACATGGTGATAAATGTGATATGTTTTTAAGGTCAGGGTCTCTATTGCTCAAATTAGACCATGCAGAGTGGGTGGGAATGGAACGATTATTATCTCCGAATCCAAAAGATTTATCTTTACGGAAATTTGACATGACAATACAATGTGATATGAAGATGTGCAAAAGGGGTTTACAGGTTTCTCAAGTCAATGACCTAGATAATGTTGAAGGTCTCATGAGCACAACTAAATTCTTCAAATAAAAGTTAAATTATCAAGAAAATGATATTTAGCCTCTTTGAAGGTATTGGGATTGGAGATGAATAGGTGAGCAATGCTGGCCCATTGGACCTCTTGTTTGTTTGTTTGTCTTCCTTTTTGTTGGTTTGGTTTGATTGTGTTTTATGTCCTATTAGCAGCTATGATCATTTAAGGACGTGCCAGGTTTAGGTGTTGGAGGAAAGCCGAAGTTCCCAGAGAAAAACCACCAACACACGTAAGCCTCAAACCCGCGACCCAGTGGTGGAGGGCTAGTGGTAGTAGAATGTCAGACGCCTGAACCACTCGGCCACCACGACCCAGTGGTGGAGGGCTAGTGGTAGCAGAACGTCAGACGCCTGAACCACTCGACCACCACGACCCAGTGGTGGAAGGCTAGTGGTGGCAGAATATTGGACGCCTGAACCACTCGGCCACTACGACCCAGTGGTGGAGGGCTAGTGGTAGCAGAATGTCCGACGCCTGAACCACTCGGCCACCACGACCCAGTGGTGGAGGGCTTGTGGTAGCAGAATGTCAGACGCCTGAACCACTTGGCCACCGCGACCCAGTGGTGGAGGGCTAGTGGTAGCAGAACGTCAGACGCCTGAACCACTCGACCACCACGACCCAGTGGTGGAAGGCTGGTGGTGGCAGAATATTGGACGCCTGAACCACTCGGCCACTACGACCCAGTGGTGGAGGGCTAGTGGTAGCAGAATGTCAGACGCCTGAACCACTTGGCCACCGAGGTCCTTTGTTTGTTCTGACAAAAGTATTATTTCAAATGAAAGCGTGAAGGTGTCATTGTTCATCCATCCAGCTTGTAGTATTGTTGTGAACATATTGTTGCACTTAAAAACTCTGTACATTATGGTAATTATCCCACACAAAAGAAACATAATTAAGTGAAGGAGAAATAGTAAGAAAGAAGATTGTTTTAAGAATCAATAAATTGATTTACCTGGTAAATGCAGATATATTTGAAAAGAAAATTAATGAAAACCTGTTATGTCAAGAGTTCTATTTGATATGGTAATAGATCTCCGGAACACAGAGGTGTCAGAAATGAAGGTTAACACGAAAAAAAATGTAGATTACTGTCTTTTTCACCTTCATCCAAAGGGTGGTACCAAGACCTTCCTGACGTGGAATTATCAGTTCTGTGGTTCTTGGGAAGTATGCATTAAGCTTACATGTTGAGCTAGGTCTCAATTTCCAATAGAGCTAACTTAATTGACAATTATAATCCATCCAGTCAATATCCCATATATTTGCATGTTGAATCAGTGCTCAATGGTCATGCTTTCTTCTTCTATTCTTGCCAAATGAGTCATTGCTCAATGGTCAGGTTTTCTTCATCCAAGCTCGCCAAATAAGTCACTGCTCAATGGTCAGGTTTTATTCATCCACGCTTGCCCAATAAGTCATTGCTCAATGGTCAGGTTTTCTTCATCCAAGCTCGCCAAATAAGTCACTGCTCAATGGTCAGGTTTTCTTCATCCAAGCTCGCCAAATAAGTCACTGCTCAATGGTCAGGTTTTCTTCATCCAAGCTCGCCAAATAAGTCACTGCTCAATGGTCAGGTTTTCTTCATCCAAGCTTGCTAAATAAGTCATTGCTCATTTGTCAGGTTTTCTTCATCAAAGCTTGCCAAATAAGTCATTGCTCATTTGTCAGGTTTTCTTCATCCAAGCTTGCCAAATAAGTTATTGCACAATGGTCAGGTTTTCTTCATCCAAGCTTGCTAAATAAGTCATTGCTCATTTGTCAGGTTTTCTTCATCAAAGCTTGCCAAATAAGTCATTGTTCAATGGTCGGGTTTTCTTCATCCAAGCTTGCCATATAAGTCATTGCTCAATGTCCAGGTTTTCTTCATCCAAGCTTGCCAAATAAGTCATCGCTCAATGGTCAGGATTTCTTCATCCAAGCTTGCCAAATAAGTCATTGCTCATTCGTCAGTTTTTCTTCATCCAAGCTTGCCAAATAAGTCACTGCTCAATGGTCAGGTTTTATTCATCCACGCTTGCCCAATAAGTCATTGCTCAATGGTCAGGTTTTCTTCATCCAAGCTCGCCAAATAAGTCACTGCTCAATGGTCAGGTTTTATTCATCCACGCTTGCCCAATAAGTCATTGCTCAATGGTCAGGTTTTCTTCATCCAAGCTTGCTAAATAAGTCATTGCTCATTTGTCAGGTTTTCTTCATCAAAGCTTGCCAAATAAGTCATTGCTCATTTGTCAGGTTTTCTTCATCCAAGCTTGCCAAATGAGTCATTGCTCAATGGTCAGGTTTTCTTCATCCAAGCTTGCTAAATAAGTCATTGCTCATTTGTCAGGTTTTCTTCATCAAAGCTTGCCAAATAAGTCATTGTTCAATGGTCGGGTTTTCTTCATCCAAGCTTGCCAAATAAGTCATCGCTCAATGGTCAGGATTTCTTCATCCAAGCTTGCCAAATAAGTCATTGCACAATGGTCAGGTTTTCTTCATCCAAGCTTGCCAAATAAGTTATTGCACAATGGTCAGGTTTTCTTCATCAAAGCTTGCCAAATAAGTCATTGTTCAATGGTCGGGTTTTCTTCATCCAAGCTTGCCAAATAAGTCATCGCTCAATGGTCAGGTTTTCTTCATCCAAGCTTGCCAAATAAGTCATCGCTCAATGGTCAGGTTTTCTTCATCCAAGCTTGCCATATAAGTCATTGCTCAATGTCCAGGTTTTCTTCATCCAAGCTTGCCAAATAAGTCACTGCTCAATGGTCAGGTTTTCTTCATCCAAGCTTGCCATATAAGTCATTGCTCAATGTCCAGGTTTTCTTCATCCAAGCTTGCCAAATAAGTCATTGCTCAATGTTCAGGTTTTCTTCATCCAATATAAGGAAGAGACGATAACCATGAAGCATTGACTCATTTGGAAACATAGAATAAGATGCTTGGAATGTGCAAGCAAAGAAGAAGTGTACTTGTGGACCTAAATCACATTTCATCAATATAATCTTAAGAATTTAAATACACAAAAAAATATCAGAAATCACTTTTGTAAAATTTTGGCTTTGTTTGGACTTTGGACTTTTTAATTATTCCTCAAATAGGAAAGCTGTGTTGTTCTCCAACAGCTCTTGTTTTGATTTTAAAATCTTGATTATCAGTTGAATATTGTCAGACATGAACTTGGGCTGGCAAAGTCCAAAGTTTGCTGTCCGACAGTTCAGACCGTGTTATCGGCCACATGACCCAATGTTTACTGGGGACACACACTTGGTGACATTTTGATAAATCACAAGGTCAACGTGGAAGTGTTTACCAAAGGTATTATAGAGAAGGTGTCATTACCGATCAGACTATCTATACCGAGCCATTCTTCGCCTCATCACCGGCCTCAGGGTGTATTGTGTGGCAACTCTTATACAATTTGATTGGTTAATTTTGAATTTTTTATTTTTAATAATAATAAAAAAAGTTCAAAACTGTATTCATTGAACTCATACGGCAGGCTAAGAGAATCAAATCTGCTCCAATGGTGGACACAACCTCCAAATTAAGGGGCTCAATCAGGGCAAAATAGGTAAAAAAAACCTGTTAAATCTTCCTTTTAAGAGCTCTAAATGCCGTAGCTGATCCCTTTTAACTGCAGAAAGGTATGTAGGCATGTAGGCATGGAAACATTCATTTGTTCATGTCACATCTCTTGAACACTTAACAAATATTAGATCATTATATGAGGGGCCAAACTTCACTGTAGTTATTTAAATGACTGACATAGTAAATGGCTTTTTTATAAGTATATGGAGTTTAACCAAATTTATCCTTATGTAATAGGAGCATTCGAACCTGGGACCTCCCAAACTCTAGACGGATGCTCTACCAATCGAGCAACCAGGTCGCCTGACAATCAAAGCCAGTCCAGTTCCACTACATTCCTTCCCCCTTTTTTTCAGTCTTCGCCCAAAAGACAACACTACTAGTATTTACAACTCGGGTTATGGTATCCCGAGAGTTCAACAATTAAGTACTTGAAACATGGGTTGCATGGCCAGCTCAACAATTTTTGAACAGGAGAAAGAGGAATGCGCTGGCCAGACCTGGATTAAAACCATGGACCCTCATGGGTGCTCTACCAGTTTGAGCTAACTGGTAGCAGACGATTGACTCAGTCCAGTTCTGTTCCATTTGCCTATAATCTTTAAACAAAACATTTCTTCTTAAAAACCACATGGCCCAGTCTTTATTTTTGTTGTGGTAATGGGCTATTAACTTTTATAAAAATAAATACCTTTTAAATGTGTATACAAACTCAGGTTAGCTTTACTAGTCCCAAGGCAAGTCCACTGACTCGCCCTTTATTTTTAATAAATATTAAAATTTTCAGTAACCATGACAAAATCTGAGGCATGAGGCTATAGTGGTAATATGAATCACCGTTGACTTGCACTCAAGGTCACAGTAGTCATACAAGCCAGTTCTATTAAGAAGAGGCCAAATGGATCTGTATTGCTCACTTGCTTTTCGATCCAGTTTGCAAATTAACTCACCTCACATCTGTGATCTATTTTGTGGGTCAAGGTCAAATTTAAAACTTTATAGCAAGCACACTAACAGCACATACCAGTTATCATTACTTGCCACCCATACAGACAAAGAAGTATGCATGTGCAGTAATTTGTATAATCTATTTTTAAACTTATCTATTAGCAAGTTACATATTTCTTATATTGCTGAAATATTCAGTGGATATCTTCGAAAAACGTTTGTCAATAGCTCTTACATTCTAAGGTATTATTTAGCTTCGGATGTATACTAACCACAATATAGCCCTAAATGCAAAAACAAATTTGGTATTGAATGTAAAACATATACTTTGACCCTTAACTTATTCACCCCTGAAGTTTCATAATGAACTATTCCAAACTTAAATTAGAAGAGTTCAAATGTGTCTTCAGGGGTGAATGAGTAAATTATCTTTTTCTTTGTGAAAATGAATAACATTGACTTGTAAATTCTAAGGTCATAGATAATTTAAACCCGTTAAAAACTTCAAACAACTTCAAATGACCAATGAGGCTAGATTGGAGTCATTTGGCAGGATTGCTGGGGTGGGTGGCTTTTAAATCACCTTTATAGAAATAGCAGACCTTGACTCCTATCCAATGTCACAGGGGTCAAATGTATCAAAATCTTCAAGTATCTTCTTTTAACGAACTAAAAAGTGTGAATGATTGATATTCAGTCTGGTGTAGCTGGAGTAGTGAACAGCCGTCATGGTGTTTTATATAACTTCACCCACATTCAACATCACAGGGGTGAAATATATTAAATTGTCAAGTGTTTCTGTTTAACCATACAATAAAATATAAAGTGTAGTCTAACTTGCATTGTAAGTGCAGGAACGTTTTACTGTATGGCTGTACAGGTGTCCGATATAATTTTCATCCACCATGAAATACTCAGCCAGATGAATATTTTATGCATAAAATATTCAACCGCCCCATTTTAGCTTCTTTATTGATTTTGATATGAACAGACAATCCTTCGACATTATTTTCTACATCACTGCCTTAACTCCAGGGATCTAGCTGACAACAGTATACTTATATGGTTGGACATTTGTTAAGTACAGCTTGCGTCCTTGAGCGTAGTTTTGATCAACATATATAGCTATCTTATCTTCTCTACAGTTACGTGTCTGTGAATGAAGTCAGCAGACCAGTAGAAGTAACGAGTTCAGTATTAGTGCAGACAAACTTGACCGAATAGTGTTTTGAATATATGTCGATGTAGGCCTGGTCGTTTGTGAATTTTCTGTTGAATGTATAGAAGAGGTGTATGTAGTGTTACAAAAGACTGCATGAGGTTGCATTATTGATTACCCAGATATTGCTATGTCACCAGTATACATCAATACAAATACCAGTCAAATATATACAGGGTGCAATTTTAGTAAGACCATAATTATCTTAACTAGTAAGAATCAGTAGTTAATTCTTACACCCACTTTCTACCTATAATTCTTGCAAAAATGTAATATAATCTGTTGATGAAATTTCCTGCGATAACGCGTACCCATAATGTGCCTCTGTCTTGGTATGTCATGCTCTGAGAAACACTCTGAATAGCATACATTAGGTAGTGTATCATAGACTAACGGTATTGACCATGAAATTAAAGCTGACGTCATCGACCCAGTTTCTGTGACCAGATCACTCCTGGAACAAGCAGCCTGAGCATTGAATTTGAATCAAACTCTAATTGTTGACTGGATATAATTTATAGGTTTGATTTCTAGCAATCAATTCAGAGATATTTTGAATGTGTTAATTATGTGTAAGCCATGCAGAGGAGTTCAGGTAGAGATCTATGTCATGTGAACTAGTGCGAGGAGACTACACATTACTGATGTATGTAACACTGTTTGTTTACACGGCAGTGTTCTACTGAGGCTGGATACAAAGTTACCCATAAAACACAACAAAAATATCACTTAAGGACTGATGTTTTGTTAGCTTGGTTACTTATGTCTAACAGAGAATTATTCTGCATGAATTCGCCAGGATTAGCCCGTGGGAGCCCCTGGATGTCACACTCTGTCCATCTGTTGAACAGTGACCTTGGGTTACAGGAACATTAACCTGAAGTGACCCTCTTAGATCTAGCCTGACCTGAAATACCCTTTGTGTTATATATATATACACGCCAGTGGCTGCTTATCAGTCTAGCAGCAGTGTTACCTGGACTGACCTGTTTAGCTTGACCAACAGGACTGGTCATTTCTATCTGGGAAAGTACATTGACCCTTGTGTAGATATGGGGACCTGTTAAAAGTCCCTGATTAAGACTGCCTATATATACATCTTACACTTGTATTACAACATGTCTGTGTGGGCAGTTGTGTGTACTGGTGTGTGTACCTTTAGCTTTGTTGCTTGTTTACTCTACTGAAACTGTGTATGTGTGCTACACATGTGTGCCACGCTCATTGTGCCACATTTGGTTCATTGGCAACAAATTTTGCTAAATCTCTTAGCTTTCTCTGTGTTGTCTAGTTCCTTGTTTAATGTATAGCTACCAGCAATGTATATTTAGGTGTATGATTAAACCTGAAAAGTGACTAGTTCTTGTTTAACTTAACGTTGAAGTGATAAAAAGTATTTAAAAAAATAACAGACTCAGCTGTATGGCAGTAGATGAATTTACTATGCATGTTAACATTTCCACAAATTCAGAGTCATGGAAAACCAAAGTCAATGAAATGTATGTGACAAGTATTTTGCTCACATCCTAGGATTGCGTACAAGCCATGTCGACAGCCATTTTACCACGTGGATTTTTTTCGGAGTATACTCTTCAACTTGAACACGAAGGTAATATATCTTTTGATGTATTTCTTTTCCTTATTGTATGCAGTCCAACCTCACTCTTTTGAAACTGTTTGATAATTAGAAAACTTGTAAGACATCCTACTAACGATGTGCATGATAATCAAACAATTGCATCAAATTAAAAATATAATTTGACGTTTTTACGAACTTACTGTCTGCACTAACATTTTTGACTGCTGACAACAGTATGATCATAAATTTATTACAGTACAGTAGAATGCTACTTAATTATTTCCAGCTTATATGTTTATCAATATATACTTAGTTGTCGAAATGATATTTCATATTATCAAAACATAATTTTTAGGTCATCTGCAACAAAGTGCCTTTAACTCGTCCAACCCTACATATTTAAACTGGACTGGCCCAGTCTTTGATTTGGTAAGGTTCAAATGTGACTACAGGGGTGAATGGGTTAACTCTTTCAAGGAACAGCTTCTTCTTAAGAACTGAAGGACCCACGATCACAAAATGATCATGAGGTTTCCTCATATAGATTATCTTGTCGTACTTAAATCAAGGTAACAGGCTAGGGAGCAAATATGTTAAAACTTTAAACATTGATCTTCACCTTAAGAACCATGAGCTCTAGAGCTTTGCTACATCACTATTGTTATGTCGATCGGCCACCATTGTGGAGACTTTTTTGTTGAAGCAGGGAATCCAACGTTTATGGTTGAAAAGAATGAAAAGAAGGGTATGGTGTCTGTAATTCCTAAAAGGTGGACCAAAGACCCTGAAAGGTGGACCACAGACCCTAACCCTACTCCCAATTCATCATGAACCCCATTTCCTTCAACAACCATACAACCCACTTCTTCAAACTCCTGACCCCTTATCCCTCCTCTGCAACAGCCCACTTTTTCCAACTACCGCCCCCCTCTACTCAATCAACAGCCCACTTCTGCAAACTCCTGTGATGCCCTTTCCTTTTCACCAACTCCTGTTCCCAAATTGCCCACCTTTCTTCCTACCCCCTCAACAGCCCAGTGTGTCCACCTCCTGACATCTCCCCCCCCCCCCCCCCCCCCCCCCC
>NW_018408702.1:63195-72041 GCF_002113885.1 Mizuhopecten yessoensis
CCCCCCCACTCAATCAACAATACACTTTTTCTTCCACCTGATATGCCCCCCCTCTCCATCCCTAACATCTTCTTTCTGTAATCCCTTCCCTTCTGCGGCTTTATCTCACTTCTTCTTTCCTTTAATTCCTTCTTTCCTTAATTAGTATTTTACAGTTTTGTACTATGATCATGTTTTCAGTGAGACTAAATGACCTTGGTCGACACTTTTAAAATCCCCAAAATCAAATGTGTTGAAAGCCCTTCACAAACATGATGATGATACATTTGTATGTAATATATATGTGTGTGTTTGTCGGTGAATATGTGACAAATATCTAAAATAATCACAATGACCACGACAACCATGATGATGAGGTAGGGGTTTGTAGGGATGTGCTGGTTATGCTCATATCATATTTCTGTTTTTTAATTGAATTCTTTTGAAAAATTACAGAAATAATTGGCGTTCCTTCGTGTAAAACGACAATTTTCATGCAACCTTAAAATGAAAAAAGCAGCCATTTTGACTCCAGTGCGTAATAAAGTCAGTGACGTCATGTACTTGTACTAGGCGTGACATCACAATTGAAACAATTAAAACTTACAACCAATCACAGGGCTGAGAGGTCATATTACATGGGTTAATACGCAAAACAACATGACATGGGTATAGTCACTGGATAACCTGGTACATTATGTGATCAATGTATTGCGTGTACAGATATATTTCTGGTGCTGTTATATCCATTCACGGGGTGATATCACAGTGTATGATTAACTCATGATCATTCACCCCTGAAATTTTATAATGATCTATTCCAACCTTTGAATTGGAGGAGTTCAAATGTGTCTCCAGGGGTGAATGTGTTTAAGTAAAATTAACCATATAATTGTAATACAATAGGCCCCTCATTCCACGAATGCAATGTGTGTATGAATATATATACATTCACATTTTATAATAAATTAATGCAATTTGAAAAGTCACATAGTTCAAAAATATGTCGTGTTGCTCTGATTACATACAAAAGTTGATGTTTTCTGCAAAACATTTCCCATCATTACCCCATTTTTAATGAATCATCAAGTTTCATTTAGAAAAAAAAGCTTTCTCTCCTCAGGTAGAATATTGGACTAATCCTAAATGAGCCAGATTCGGATCAAGGTATTCTATTTGTAGGGTTGAACCACATTAATGGACAATTCTGTGCTGGTATAACATTAGGCTAAAAGAAGTACAGGGCTGCCTTCGGGGACATTAAATGCTTACAATATGCAATAATACCAATGTATGAATTAGCTGACAAGTAAAAGATGATAGAGATGCAATGTTTTCTTAATCGAACAAACTATTTCCTCAATGCTAGAATCTCAAGTTCATATGCTACATACATGTGCAGGGATTGAAAAGTTTGTTCAAACTAGTATTGTAAAACAATCTTCCAACAAAGACCAAGATGTATCCTGTTTTAACAGCTTGAATATTTAACACTCTTTTGACAAACATGTTTGGTATTTCAACAGGTTTAAAAATTCAAAATAAAATTCCAGGTGAGCTATCAAGGCCCTTGGGCCTAGACTTGTTAAATATACCCAAAATGTACATTTAACCTATGAAAGTAATGATGATATTTTGATATGTTTAGTGTGTAAATCAACGAGACAGTGATAAACACACATAGCTGTGAAGTCTTCAGTGAAAGGCTATTTAATCTATAGGGACAACCTTATCTATCTGTGACAGCTGAACAACACATTCATATCTATTTTATCCCTTTGTTGCTAATGTTTTTAATTTTTCATAGCTTTGAGTCTTTATATTGTGGACGCTAACTGCTAATTAATGACATCATTACAGGATTATAATAATCGTAATGATGTCATGAATAAAAACTGGCGACAACATCAAGGACCAGCTCTGTGCCACTCGCGGTGTATTACGTTTATAGTAGGGTTTACCAGTCTGAGAATGCAAGTGTCTAAATCAGTCTGTTATAGCATTATCTTTCTGTCCACATGATAGCTTACTAAAATTTCATATGATTTTCCAAAATTTTAAAGACAACTAATCGTTTATACAAAGATGCTGACAAACAATTAGAAACTTAACTGAGGCAAATCAGAATTTCGCCACCTTGACATTTGCTCAGGTGGTGGATGTTAATCTGTTATCAATTCTGAATGAAGAAAAACCTTTGTTTGAAAGCAATGGTGATAACAACAGGTTTTTATATAAATAACTTGATAAATCAATGATAATAATAAAGTTTATATTTAGTAAATTACATGTCATTTCACAAGGGTAGGATATAATGCCCACAGTGTACACCTGGGTAGACTATGACTACCCAGTGATCAATTTCAGAAGTTCAAAATCTTCAAAAAGGAAAATGTAAATTGTTTGTATACTATATATCACAAATATCCCGGTAAGTCCCAGCATTCATGTCACTGTCATGAATTTCATTTACACTTAGATTGTCATGATTTGACAGCCTTTGAACTGTGGGGTATAAAAACTGTAAAACTTGGACAGACGTGAAATCGTATTAACCAGTCTAATTATGTTGTCAGTTTATAAAACCTATAAGGTGAGAAGGAAACGTAAGTGTTATTATTTTTGTCAGACTAGATAACTAACTTCATTCTGAATTATTGTTTGGTCAAAAAATGCATCCATACGCAATATTAAAATAAGCATGAGTTTAAATAACATCAGCAGACCAAAATCTTCAAAAGAAATTTACATATATTTGCATATTTAAAACATGAAATTTACATTTATAATCCAGTAATATTCAGCGGTGCAATTCCTTCAATTAATTTTAACATGTATCATTGACGGAGCAATAACCAACTGTCATTTCAGCTAAAATATTAGCATCTTTTCCCAACATGCAATGCATTTGAGATGGAATTTTAAATAATTAGAAGATTAGGAAAGAAACAGGTTTTAACTGTAATGGGGACCATATTACAAATAGGGCTGCAACGATATATGGTATTGTATCGTGTCACAATACTTTCTTGTGTATCGTATCAAATTGTTTTGTTTGCCTGTATCGTGTACACTAACTGTACTTAAATTATCAATTAATTTTGATAAAACTCCTAAAAAAATGTACTTGTAATTTTTTTTATCCTTCAGTTAAGATATTGTCCGCTGTGCAGTCAAACCCAAAAGTACTAAAATTCTACAAAAATATATTTCGATATTATTTACTATTGAAGTCTATGATCAAAGTATGTCCCTTTAAAGGATTCTTTGTCTCTAGAGGGTATATATACACATTTTATTATTTAGGTTTTTGGTTTTATCCATGGCAAGCATGTTACTGGTCAAATTTCATCATCCTGGGCCTTTTATCACTATCAAATACTTTTTTAATGATTTAAACACTTTTGACCCCTGTGACCTTGAAAATGATTTAAACATCATTCATTTGAACAAACTTGGTAAACCAGATTTCAAGCATGCTATTAACCAGATATTTTTCTCCTGGAACTCATGGTTATTAAATAGTTTTTTAAAAATTCTAACACAGCAGAAAGGTGTTATAGGTCATTAATTTGAATGAATTTGATAACCCTTCATTCCAGTATGCTACTCATGTATCCTCACCCTGAACTTTTATATTACTATAACTATTTATTTTTCACAGTTTTACCTTGTGACTTTGAAAAGTTGGATGGCTCAGTGGTTATCGCACTTGCCTTTCACCAAGGCAGCTGGTATTCTGCCAGTTGTATGTTGAGATGAATGAATTACCTTGAAAAACTTTCAAAGTCACAATAATAAAATGTGTATATATATACCCTCTAGAGACACAGAATCCTTTAAACTGACATCCTTTGAGTTATTCTTTCAGAAGAAATCATTAGATCTTAGAATATAGGAATGGTTTAACAAATTCATTGGTTGGGAATACTAAATTATAGGGTGCAAAAATTGGTGGTCCCCTTCAAAGTAGGGAGAGTTAGCTAGTATGTAAGAGGGCTGCTGTGCACTGGTTCCTCATTTATCAAAACTTAGATATTGTCCAATGTTACTCTGATTTGTTATGTATAAGTGTATGATAGCAATGTGAGATGCTTTTGTTGTATTATTTTGGACGGTAGGGTCAGTTTTGGGGGATTTAAGTTTTGTAATTAATGCTGCAACGGTATGCATTCCTCACGATATGATACAGATCGCGGTACTATGCTTTCGATACGATACGTATCACGATACAAATATCTACTTAAAAGGTCAACTTCATCATGATTGAGTGCAGGATTTGATCAAAGACTTCAATAGTAAATAATATCGAAAGATATTTTTGTAGAACTTTAGTACTTTTGGGTTTGACTGCACAGCGGACAATATCTTAACTGAAGGATAAAAAAAATTACAAGTACATTTTTTTAGGAGTTTTATCAAAATTAATTGATAATTTAAGTACAGTTAGTGTACACGATACAGGCAAACAAAACAATTTGATATGATACACAAGAAAGTATTGTGACACGATACAATACCATATATCGTTGCAGCCCTATTTGTAATATGGTCCCCATTACAGTTAAAACCTGTTTCTTTCCTAATCTTTCTAATTATTTAAAATTCCATCTCAAATGCATTGCATGTTGGGAAAAGATGCTAATATTTTAGCTGAAATGACAGTTGGTTATTGCTCCGTCAATGATACACATTACAATTAATTGAAGGAATTGCACCGCTGAATATTACTGGATTATAAATGTAAATTTCATGTTTTAAATATGCAAACATATGTAAATTTCTTTTAAAGATTTGGTCGGCAGATGTTATTTAAACTTATTGTTATTTTAATATTGCATATGTATGCCATTTTTTGACCAAACAATAATTCAGCAAGCAGTTAGTTATCTAATCTGACAAAAATAATAACACTTACGTTTCCTTCTCACCTTATAGGTTTTATAAACTGACAACATAAGACTGGTTAATACAATTTCACACCTGTCCGAGTTTTACAGTTTTTGTATCCCACAGTTTAAAGGCTGTCAAATCATGACAATATAAGTGTAAATGAAATTCATGACAGTGACATGAATGCTGGGACTTATCTGGATATTTATGATATATAGTATACAAACAATTTACATTTTCCTTTTGAAGATTTTGAAATTGATTGTTGCCTTTCATTTCTTTTTATGTGTTTGGTGTTCCTTTATTAACATGCTTTGTTGACTTTTTATTGGCCCTTATGACCTTTTATTGGCCCTTATGACTTTGTATTTGCCCTTATGACCTTTTATTGGCCCTAATGACCTTTTATTGGCCCTTATGACCTTTTATTGGCCCGTATGACTTTTTATTGCCCCTTATGACCTTTTATTGGCCCTTATGACTTTTTATTGGCCCTTATGACTTTTTATTGGCCCTTATGACCTTTTATTGGCCTTTATGACCTTTTATTGGCCCTTATGACTTTTTATTGGTCCTTATGACCTTTTATTGGCCCTTATGACTGATCGGATAAACAACATGGCCGACAGGCAGCCATTTTGGATTTTGATATTGAAAGTTTGTTATCGCTATTTCTTGAAAAGTACCAGAGGGATCTTTCTTAAATTTTACATGTAGGTTCCCCTTGGTCCTTAGCTGTGCATGGCAACTTTTGAGACTGATCGGATAAACAACATGGCCAACAGGCAGCCATCTTGGATTTTGATATTGAAAGTTTGTTATCGCTATTTCTTGGGAAATATCAGTGGGATCTTTCTCAAATTTTATATGTAGGTTCCCCTTGGTCCTTAGCTGTGCAGGGCAACTTTTGAGACTGATCGGATAAACAACATGGCCGACAGGCAGCCATTTTGGATTTTGATAGTGAAAGTTTGTTATCGCTATTTCTCGGGAAGTATGGGAGGGATCTTTCTCAAATTTTTTTTGATCCCTCGTTGTGTATGTTATATTTTGAGACTGATCATAAAAACAAAATGGATTAAAAGAAGAACTTAACAGATCTTTCTCATATTGCAATGATCGATTCTATTTCTTTTTATTGGCCCTTATGACTTTTTATTGGCCTTTATGACCTTTTATTGGCCCTTTTGACTTTTTATTGACCCTTATGACCTTTTATTGGCCCTTATGACTTTATATTGGCCCTTAGGACTTTTTATTGGCCCTTATGACCTTTTATTGGCCCTTAGGACTTTTTATTGGCCCTTATGCCTTTTTATTGGCCCTTATGACCTTTTATTGGCCCTGATGACTTTTTATTGGCCCTTATGACCTTTTATTGGCCCTTATGACTTTATATTTCACATTAAGTAGCTGTACTAGTAAATATGTGAAATGACAAACTAACTTTGAATTTTGGCTTTCATACACATCAGTATTAAGTTTAGATCAAAAGTTACCTCAAGGTGCATTTACTGTTAGCATGACTCGATCAAACAGATTAGAGGAAAGAAGAGAAAAGATCGAACTGACAAAGAACTAATGAAGATGGTACAAAGGTGGGCGCCAATGCAAGATCCCTCTGGGATCTCTTGTTATATTTCATTTCTGTGATCGTTATGCATTACAACACAGAATACATGTAATGTTTATTCATCTGTCAAGATCTTAACAAATGTAAGGTAAAACTACATTATATAGGAGTGAAATTTTAATATCTAGTAATATTGTACCAAGGTTAAATAGTGTAATTATTCTTATCAGTTATTTGCATAAAGATATCATCAAACAAATTAGACAAAACTGCTAATTAAGATGAATTAATTGTTCTGACTGCTCAGTGTAATTATGTGGAAGAATGAAAAGATTATTCACTACCCTAAACTCAGCCAAGCGTGACAATGTCTTTGTGTGACTTTGTGAGCTTCTTTAGTCCAAATCACGCGGCGTGATCAAGCCAAGCCTGAGTTTTTCAAACAAATAATCTCAACGGATACTCTAAGTTCAGCCACATTAATTTTCCACGTTGGCATTTTGATTTCGCCATTGACTGAGATGCCATGCTTAACGCAAATTCAGAGGGATAGAGCAGTTGCAATGTTGATAGATGGTCATAGCTAAACTGCTGTCGCACGGCAGTTTGGTGTTGGCCCGTGTACAATTAACCGTCTCTGTACACGTTTCCGTACTACTGGGTTAGTTTCCTATCGTCCCAGGAGCGTACGTCCGCGTGTAACGACCGCACGACAAGACAGGGCGATTCGATTGTCGCACTTGCCCAACAGGTTCAAGACTGCTGTAGAGACTGCGTCGCATACCTGAGGTACTCATGGCAGACCCATTAGTCCTCAAACTGCCAGAAACCGCTTGCGTGCCGAGAGAATCATTGCGCGCCGACCTTATGTCGGGCCACCTCTGACACCACGGAACGAAGCGGCAAGTGCGTCTTGACTGGATGCGCAGACATGGCCCGAATAGGTTTGGGATGCGTCGATGGAGGCGTGTGATGTTCACCGACGAGTCTAGATTCTGTCTGTATCGCTCAGACGGAAGAAAAAGAGTATATCGCAGACGCGGTGAGCGTTTCGCCGACGCATGCGTGGTTGAACACGATAGATTCGGTGGGGCTTCTGTAATGGTTTTGGGAGGCATCTCCCATGGAGTAAAACCCCCCTTAGTGGTCCTGGATCAAAACCTCAATGCCGTTCGATACAGAGACCAGATCCTCCAACCACATGTCCTTCTACTTCTCATACGTCATAACCTAATTTTCCAGCAAGACAATGCTCGACCGCATGTTGCCTGAGTTTGTCTTGATTTTCTCACGGCAAACAACGTTCAGCCTCTGGAATGGCCGCCATATAGCCCCGACATGTCTCCCATTGAGCATCTGTGGGATGAGCTGGACAGGCGTATTAGGAAACGTCAAAACCTCCCAACTAACCGCGCCCAGTTGATCGCAGCATTAACACAAGAATGGAACAACATTCCCATAAGGCGAATAAATGTTCTCATGAATTCAATGCATAGGAGAATCCGTGCAGGGATTCGTGCAAAAGGTGCCCACACCAGGTACTGAAGTGTCATTTTGTTTTTCGCGGGTATCCCACTTTGAGTGACTACTGATGACACGAGTGACGTCACACAGACTTTTCTTCTACAGTATTATAAAGAGTAGATTTGTCCCTTCATATTGATATAAAATTTTGTACAAATTTCCCAAAATATCAAAGGCTATTGATTGCGTAATTTAATTGTGCGTTTCTTTTTTTGTTCAGTATAAGTTCAGCAGGTATAATTGCAAATATGTTAATTTTGGACTTTTCCATAATCCCCCGTATAAACCTCACTTCAAATGTATAAAACCTCTGTGGGGACTAAAGTGTAATATAAGCCAATGTGGGGAATATTAAAGAGCAAAACTTGTCTCAAGAAACTTTAATCTAAATCCACAGCTAGTAACTTCCAGAGAGCTTTTGACGATGATCAGTTACCAAGCCCTTCAGCCTTCCTGGGGTTTTTCAGCCCCAGCTATAGAGCCTTATAGCCCTCACCCCTTATAGCCCCCACCCCTTATAGTCTCCACCCCTTATAGTCCCCACCCCTTATAGCCAGTCATCCTATAGCCCTGCCCCTTATAGCCCCTCACCGTATAGCCCTGCCCCTTATAGCCCCTCACCTTATAGCCCTGCCCCTTATAGCCCCTCACCTTATAGCCCTGCCCCTTATAGTCCCAACCCCTTATAACCAGTCATCCTATAGCCCTGTCCCTTATAGTCCCCACCCCTTATAGCCCCTCACCCCTTATAGCCCCTCACCCTATAGCCCTGCCCCTTATAGCCCTGCCCTTTATAGCCCCTCACCCTATATCCCTGCCCCTTATAGCCCCATCCCTTATAGCCCTGCCCCATATAGTCCCACCCCTTATATTCCCC
>NW_018408702.1:73307-82166 GCF_002113885.1 Mizuhopecten yessoensis
CATGACAAGTATTGTATTTCACTTAGTTTACATGCTGATTTCCACATCACATCTAAACAATAAAATAAAGCTACCAGTACCTATGATATAACTCAGGTGACCGCTAAGGCCCTTGGGCCTCTTGTTTTCATTCCAATCTGTGCATAGGTTTCATTAACATTTGTGATTAAAGGAAGTCAACAAATACATGGAAGAAAATTAAAAAATATGAATTTGAAACAGTCATTAATTAAAAAAAGCAATTGTGCAAAAATCTCAGAACTGCTGAAACAAATTCTGTGGCTGTAACACCGTCAAAAGCTCACTTTTAAAAGTCACATATATGTCACTGTGATTAAGGTCAAGGTTGACAGCTTTGTGTTTTTGTAGAAACATCATTATACATTCTGCTCAGAGCCATATATATACACATGAATTACCCATCTTCTCTCTGTTACGATTACAACGTAAGCACTAGCAGACATAAAAGCAGCGTTGCATGCCCATGTTGGGTCAGTTCCTGCAGTCATTACATTGTTTTCTATCCAGCAACTCCTACACAATGGACATTGTTACTATAGGCTGGTATATGCCTTTTCAAATGCCGTTACTTAGGATGCATCCGAATGACTTTTCCTCAGACTTAGAAAAACATTATTTGGAAATGTGAACTTTAAACCTAAATGGCTACGTTCACAAATTGTTTGGACTTTTTATCAGGTAAAGTACTCAACATTGTTTTACTCATGGTTAGACACTGACTTTTTATCAGGTAAAGTACTCAACATTGTTTTAATCATGGTTAGACACTGACTTTTTATCAGGTAAAATACTCAACATTGTTTTACTCAGGGTTAGACACTGACTTTTTATCAGGTAAATTACTCAACATTGTTTTACTCAGGGTTAGACACTGACTTTTTATCAGGTAAAGTACTAAACATTGTTTTACTCAGGGTTAGACACTTACTTTTTATCAGGTAAATTACTCAACATTGTTTTACTCAGGGTTAGACACTGACTTTTTATCAGGTAAAGTACTCAACATTGTTTTACTCAGGGTTAGACACTGACTTTTTATCAGGTAAAGTACTCAACATTGTTTTACTCAGGGTTAGACACTGACTTTTTATCAGGTAAAGTACTCAACATTGTTTTACTCAGGGTTAGACACTGACTTTTTATCAGGTAAAGTACTCAACATTGTTTTACTCAGGGTTAGACACTGACTTTTTATCAGGTAAAGTACTCAACATTGTTTTACTCAGGGTTAGACACTGACTTTTTATCAGGTAAAGTACTCAACATTGTTTTACTCAGGGTTAGACACTGACTTTTTATCAGGTAAAGTACTCAACATTGTTTTACTCAGGGTTAGACACTGACTTTTTATCAGGTAAAGTACTCAACATTGTTTTACTCAGGGTTAGACACTGACTTTTTATCAGGTAAAGTACTCAACATTGTTTTACTCAGGGTTAGACACTGACTTTTTATCAGGTAAAGTACTCAACATTGTTTTACTCAGGGTTAGACACTGACTTTTTATCAGGTAAAGTACTCAACATTGTTTTACTCAGGGTTAGACACTGACTTTTTATCAGGTAAAGTACTCAACATTGTTTTACTCAGGGTTAGACACTGACTTTTTATCAGGTAAAGTACTCAATGTTGTTTTACTCAGGGTTAGACACTGACTTTTTATCAGGTAAATTACTAAACATTGTTTTACTCAAGGTTAGACACTGACTTTTTATCAGGTAAAGTACTCAACATTGTTTTACTCAGGGTCAGACACTGACTTTTATTGCTTGGCAGTCCACAGGACTAGTTGAAATTAGTTTATTTACTAGTCCTTTGTCAAAGTAACTAGTCCAAGATAACCTGATAAGAAACATTGCAATCTGCAGCATGAAAGATCAAAAGTATTCGACTGTAAAGGACTCAAAATACCTACTGCCATAAAAATATGGTGAAAATTATGACAGTTATCATGAAATGTATCTTATTTTAAACAGTTTGCAAATTTTTTAGAAGGAATATTCTTATTTCATATTTTTCACAAGTCCAAAGGACCAGTTAGGTTAGGTGATTCACTAGTCCTTGTTGAAATCTACTAGTCCAGGACTAGCGGACTTAGTTGTGTTAGTGTCAACCCCTGAATTTACTGACCAAAACCTGATACAGAATACACTATTAACCCTGGAAAACAAGTTCATCAAATCGTATAATAACATTTGTAATATTTTTATTCTTAGAAACATCGCTTTAATCTGTTTTTTAAAGAACATATATGTGGTGACAATAAATTCTGAGGGTGTAATTGTAATCACTGCTCTGTACTTCATTTTATGTAAACAAACAACACTAATACACTGAACTTCATACATGATACTAATTAATACACTGAACTTCAAACATGACACTAATACACTGAACTTCATACATGACACTAATTAATACACTGAACTTCAAACATGACACTAATACACGGAACTTCATACATAACACTAATACACTGAACTTCATACATGACACTTATACACCGAACTTCATACATGACACTAATACACTGAACTTCATACATGACACTAATACACTGAACTTCATACATGACACTTATTCTGCAATATTTTCACCAATGGCTGCACCAAATTAGATAACATCTTTATACATTTATTTAACTTTAATCTTTCATATGATTAAAAGTTTAGGATGTATGACAACAGTAACAGTAAGGTAATGATGTGATAATGATATATTAGTAATAGTTTAGGATGTATGACAACAGTAACAGTAAGGCTGATGTGATAATGATATATTAGTAAAAGTTTAGGATGTATGACAACAGTAACAGTAAGGCTGATGTGATAATGATATATTAGTAAAAGTTTAGGATGTATGACAACAGTAATAATAAGGTTGATGTGATAATGATATATAAGTAAAAGTTTAGGATGTATGGCAACAGTAACAGTAAGGCTGATGTGATAATGATATATTAGTAAATGTTTAGGATGTATGACACTGATGTGATAATGATATTTAAGTAAAAGTTTAGTATGTATGACAACAGTAATCATAAGGTTGATGTGATAATGATATTTAAGTAAAAGTTTAGGAAGTATGACACCAGTAACAGTAAGGCTAATGTGATAATGATATATGAATAAAAGTTTAGGATGCATGACAACAGTAACAGTACGGCTGATGTGATAATAATATATCAGTAAAAGTTTAGGAAGTATGACACCAGTAACAGTAAGGCTGGTAGGATGTATGACAACAGAAACAGTAAGGCTGATGAGATAATGATATATTAATAAAAGGTTAGGATGTATGACAAAAGTAACAGTAAGGCTGGTAGGATGTATGACAACAGCAACAGTAAGGCTGATGTTATAATGGTATATTAGTAAAAGTTTTGGATGAATGACAACAGAAATAATAAGGTTGATATGATAATGATATATAAGTAAAAGTTTAGGATGGATGACAACAGTAACAATAAGCTTGATTTGATAATGATATATTAATACAAGTTTAGGATGTATGGCAACAGTAATAGTAAGGCTGATGTGATAATGATATATGAATAAAAGTTTAGGATGTATGAAAACAGTAAAAATAAGGTTGATGTGATAATGATATATAAGTAAAAGTTTAGTATGTATGACAACAGTAACCGTAAGGCTGATGTGATAATGATATTTAAGTAAAAGTTTAGTATGTATGGCAACAGTAATAGTAAGGCTGGTAATGATATATTAGGAAAAGTTTAGGATGTAGGACAACAGTAACAGTACGGCTGATGTGATAATAATATATCAGTAAAAGTTTAGGATGTTTGACAACAGTAATAGTAAGGCTGATGTGATAATGATATATCAGTAAAAGTTTAGGAGGTATGACAACAGTAACCGTAAGGCTGATGTGATACTGATATATTAGTAAAAGGTTAGGATGTATGACAACAGCAACAGTAAGGCTGATGTTATAATGGTATATTAGTAAAAGTCATACATGACACTAATACACGGAACTTCATACATAACACTAATACACTGAACTTCAAACATAACACTAATACACGGAACTTCATACATAACACTAATACACTGAACTTCATACATGACACTAATTAATACACTGAACTTCATACATGACACTTATTCTGCAATATTTTCACCAATGGCTGCACCAAATTAGATAACATCTTTATACATTTATTTAACTTTAATCTTTCATATGATTAAAAGTTTAGGATGTTTGACACCAGTACCAGTACGGCTGGTAATGATATATTATTAAAAGTTTAGGATGTAGGACAACAGTAATAATCATACATGACACTAATACACGGAACTTCATACATAACACTAATACACTGAACTTCAAACATGACACTAATACACGGAACTTCATACATAACACTAATACACGGAACTTCATACATAACACTAATACACTGAACTTCAAACATAACACTAATACACTGAACTTCATACATGAAACTTATACACCGAACTTCATACATGAAACTTATACACCGAACTTCATACATGAAACTTATACACCGAACTTCATACATGAAACTTATACACCGAACTTCATACATGAAACTTATACACCGAACTTCATACATGACACTAATTAATACACTGAACTTCAAACATGACACTAATACACTGAACTTCAAACATGACACTAATACACTGAACTTCATACATGAAACTTATACACCGAACTTCATACATGAAACTTATACACCGAACTTCATACATGACACTTATTCTGCAATATTTTCACCAATGGCTGCACCAAATTAGATAACATCTTTATACATTTATTTAACTTTAATCTTTCATATGATTAAAAGTTTAGGATGCCCCCCAACAGTAATAATAAGGTTGATTTGATAATGATATATTAGTAAAAGTTTAGGATGTTTGACAACAGTAACAGTAAGGCTGGTAATGATATATTAGTAAAAGTTTAGGATGTATGACAACAGTAATAATAAGGTTGATTTGATAATGATATATTAGTAACAGTTTAGGATGTATGACAACGATATATTAGTAAAAGTTTATGATGTATGACAACAGTAATAATAAGGTGGATTTGATAATGATATATTAATACAAGTTTAGGATGTATGACATCAGTAACAGTAAGATTGATGTGATAATGATATATTAATACAAGTTTAGGATGTATGACAACGATATATTAGTAAAAGTTTAGGATGTAGGACAACAGTAACAGTAAGATTGATGTGATAATGATATAGTAATAAAAGTTTAGGATGTATGACAACGATATATTAGTAAAAGTTTAGGATGTATGACAACAGTAACAATAAGGTTGATTTGATAATGATATATTAATAAAAGTTTAGGATGTAGGACAACAGTAACAGTAAGATTGATGTGATAATGATATATTAATAAAAGTTTAGGATGTATGACAACAGTAACAGTAAGATTGATGTGATAATGATATATCAGTAAATGTTTAGGATATATGACAACAGTAACAATAAGGTTGATTTGATAATGATATATTAGTAAAAGTTTAGGATGTATGACAACAGCAATAATAAGGTTGATTTGATAATGATATATTAGTAAAAGTTAAGGATGTATGACAACAGTAACAATAAGGTTGATTTGATAATGATATATTAATAAAAGGTTAGGATGTTTTATGAAGTTTATGAAGGTAATTGTTTTTGTAAATCTTTAAAAACCCATCAACAGTTTTGAACAGGCTGTATTAAAATTGTGCCTGTTTCATCCATTTCACAGTAGGCCTCTTTTGGTTTTCACACAATATCTTGCACAATAAGTTCATCAGATGTGTCCGGATTCTTATGAAACTTGGTCAATATATTAAACCAAGACAAGTTCGTAATGGAACGTACAAAATCTGTGACTGGCATTAGATGAAATGGTATAAATGATCTGCCTCAGTGTCATGACACTGTGAGTGTTATCTTAATTGTGATATCTGCTTTAATATTTTAACATAAATATCATGTTTGTTATTATGATTTAGTATTTTTTCAATAATTTAACTAATATTTTGTCTTCCACAGACTTTTCTGACCTCGACACAGAACAACTACTATTAGACATCAATAAACATGACAGGATAACATCCAAAAACATGCTGATAAACCTATCCCAGGATTCCTGTATGTCTGGACTACGATCATCACCATCACAATCGTCATCGCCTCAGTCTGCATTGTCGTACTCCTCGTCATCTTCATCGCCCGTCCCATCCCCATCTTCATCAGAACTCAGCAGCCTGAATGTGAATATTTTTTCCCTCACTAGGGCCCATCCTACCTCCACAACTTTAGTAAGTATATCCATCTTTCTGTAATAGTAGTAAAAATAATAACAATTTGAGGTTCTTTAATATACCGCTTTATCACAACCTAGTTCGTAGGTCGTCTCAAAGCGGTTCACAAATTATTATTCGTGGTTAAGGGGTCTTTGCAACCAGTCAATATCTTTCTCAACTCCCTGGGGAGCAATACCAGCCGAACTGCCATATCAGTGCTCACGGCTTGTGTTCAGCAATTCTAGCACTGCCCAACCACATACTCATTTACAGCTGAGTGGACTGGAACAAATACAACACAATGCCGTGGCGTGACTCGCACCTGCGACCCTTTGGTCATGAGCCAAGCGACCTACCACTAGACTACCGTGCCTCCAATAACAACACCTTCACACACCTGTACACCCTATCACAACAACAACAGCAGTGTGGAGATATACTGGAATCTGAATGTTTCTCCGTCCGTTAACCTTTCTGTCTGTGATGAACATTTTCTCATTATTTAAATTACACACATATTAGGCCAAAACAAATTATATCCTGAATGACTCTTGTTTTTACCTCCGACCCTAACAATTTTATCTCGCTTAATCACACTCCATCTAGTGTTGGGATAACTTGTCCACCGGGTTCAAACAAATTGTTGGATGTATATTTGTATCCTCTCTACTTCATAGGCAGATATCAAAACCAAATATAAATACCTTTATATAATTTAAAAGACCTGAAAAAATGTTTGGTGATTTTCGTAATTACTTTGATAAATTAAAAGAAATAAAAACAAATCCCGACCGACCTCATACTTGCCAACTTTTTGCAATTTCCATGGGGGAGATTCTGTATGCTCAAAATTAAAACATAAATAAAATGTGTGTATACAAAATACCCCCTAGAGCCGAACCAAGCCTTTGAAATGACATATTTTGAGTTGTCCTTCAGGTGAAATCATGAGATCTTGGAATATAGGAATAGTTTAGCAAATTCATTAGGTGACAATACTAAAATTAAGGGTTTGAAATCAGGAGTCTCCCTCCTTAATATGGAGAGTTGGCAAATATGAGACCTCACATTTTTTTCCAGACATGTTACCTGAAACATACATTACATTTAAGACATTTGCATGTTATAAAGGACCGCCAGGTTTTTATCATGATATCAACAAAGTTACGGCCCTTGATTTGAGCGCTAAAAATATTTCGTCTTGAATTAAAACTCTCAAAATGCAACATTCTCCCAATAAACAATTGTCAGAATACTGAATCATGATAAGCAACTGCTCATCACAACATTCCTATCATAAACAGTTATCTTCTTACGTCTCTGTCCCCATAAATTATAACTTATGTAATATTCTCCGAATAAACAATTGTTGTAAAAGTGTCCCTATAGAACTGTGTCAAACAGGTGTCTGTAGGCTACTGACATGTAAGTGTCCTTGTACACAACTGTCCTACAAGCCTGATATAACATTGTTGTCTTCAAGCCTGATATAACATCATTGTCTACAAGCCTGATTTAACATCGTTGTCTACAAGCCTGACATCACATCGTTGTCTACAAGCCTGATATCACATCGTTGTCTACAAGCCTGTTATCACATCGCTGTCTACAAGCCTGATATCACATCGTTGTCTACAAGCCTGATATCACATCGCTGTCCTACAAGCCTGATATCACATCGTTGTCTACAAGCCTTATATCACATTGCTGCCCTACAAGCCAGATATCACATCGCTGTCTACAAGCCTGATATCACATGTTTGTCTACAAGACTGATATCACATCATTGTCAACAAGCCTGATATCACATGGCTGTCTACAAGCCTGATATCACATCAATGTCTACAAGCCTGATATCACATCGTTGTCTACAAGCCTGATATCACATCGCTGTCTACAAGCCTGATATCACATCGTTGTCTACAAGCCTGATATCACATTGCTGTCCTACAAGCCAGATATCACATTGTTGTCTACACGCCTGATATCACATCGCTGTCCTACAAGCCTGATATCACATTGCTGTCCTACAAACCTGATATAACATTGCTGTCCTACAAACCTGATATCACATTGCTGTCCTACAAACCTGATATCACATCGCTGTCTACAAGCCTGATATCAATTCTTTGTCTACAAGCCTGATATCACATCGCTGTCTACAAGCCTGATATCATATCGCTGTCTACAAGCCTGATATCACATTGCTGTCCTACAAGCCTGATATCACATCACTGTCTACAAGCCTTATATCACATTGCTGCCCTACAAGCCTGATATCACATCACTGTCTACAAGCCTGATATCACATTGCTGTCCTACAAGCCTGATATCACATCGCTGTCCTACAAGCCTGATATCACATCACTGTCTACAAGCCTGATATCACATTGCTGTCCTACAAGCCTGATATCACATCGCTGTCCTACAAGCCTGATATCACATCACTGTCTACAAGCCTGATATCACATTGCTGTCCTACAAGCCTGATATCACATCGCTGTCCTACAAGCCTGATATCACATC
>NW_018408702.1:82330-115845 GCF_002113885.1 Mizuhopecten yessoensis
TGTCTACAAGCCTGATATCACATCGCTGTCTACAAGCCTGATATCACATCGCTGTCTACAAGCCTGATATCACATCGCTGTCTACAAGCCTGATATCAAATCGTTGTCTACAAGCCTGATATCACATTGCTGTCTACAAGCCTGATATCACATTGCTGTCCTACAAGCCTGATATCACATCGTTGTCTACAAGCCTGATATAACATTGCTGTCTACAAGCCTGATATCACATCGCTGTCTACAAGCCTGATATATCACATCTTTGTCCTACAAGCCTGATATCACATTGCTGTCCTACAAGCCTGATATCACATCGTTGTCTACAAGCCTGATATAACATTGCTGTCTACAAGCCTGATATCACATCGCTGTCCTACAAGCCTGATATCACATTGCTGTCCTACAAGCCTTATATCAAATCGTTGTGTACAAGCCTGATATCAAATCGTTGTCTACAAGCCTGATATCAAATTGTTGTCTACAAGCCTGATATCACATTTTTGTCTACATTAACAAATACAAACCTTTTTCTGTCTATTAATATCTGTCATATAGGTATCCAACCAAGTACTGATACATAAACAACCCCCCCTCACGGGTCTACAAGCCTGATATCAAATCGTTGTCTACAAGCCTGATATATCACATTGCTGTCTACAAGCCTGATATCACATCGGCTGACTGAAATTTCAAAAATCTTCTTCTCCAAAACCCCTGAACCAATTTCAATGAAATTTTGCAGGGACCTTCCATGGACAAAGGTCAACAAAAATGGTGGCCGGTTTAGTCTCAAGCCGCCAGGGGCCTGATCATGAGGGGTGGGGTCAAAAAGGGTCAAATTGACTAAAATTTCAAAAATCTTCTTCTCCTGAACCAATTTCAAATTGAAACCAAATTGACTAAAATTTCAAAAATCTTCTTCCCCTGAACCAATTTCAATGCAATTTTGCAGGGACCTTCCATGGACAGAAGTCAACAAAAAGAGTGGCCGGTTTAGTCCCAAGCCCCCAGGGGCCTGAGGGGCGGGGCCGAAAGGGGTCAAATTGACTTAAATTTCAAAAATCTTCTTCTCAAGACCCAGATATGGTAAAATCAAATACTCTTCAAAGATGGAAGGGTCTTAAGGTGCTTTCCGAAATTGTGAATTTCATGACCCTGGGGTCTCACGTTTCCCCCTGGGGAGGGGGTAAACTTTACTATAGTTTATATAGGGAAATCACATTTTGGACCAACATTTGTTTAATTTCCATTGGAAGTAATTCAATTTGGGTTAGCATTATCAGTATTAGGTAGCAGTTTGATAGTATGCACCTATGAGCCCTGACTGACCCCCAGGGGCTGATGGGTGAGGCCAAAAAGGGTTGAATTGACTGAAATTAAAAAAAACTTCTTCCCAAGACCCAGATATGGTAGAATCAAATACTCTTCATAGATGGAAGGGTCGTAAGGTTTATGACCCTAGGGTCCACGTTTACCCCCTGGGGAAGAAGCAGGGGGGGGGGGGGGGGGGCAAAATGTATTATGGTTTATAATGGCAAATGATACTTTGAATATTACTTGTTTTCTTGATTGGAATTATAAACTTGAATTGACAGTTTGATACTTTGAAAATTTTGAGTCAGCCCTACCCCCAAGGGCTGAAGGGTGGGACTCAAAGGAGTCAGTGTGCTAAAATTTCTTCATTTTCCTTGTTTAGAATCAGAAGTGCTAGTTTCAAATACTTTTTAGTCTGAAATCTGTATGCTAGATATTGAATAAGGTGGTTTTATTGTTTTTTGTCACTTTGAATAATATTTCTGTTCATGTTAAAAATAAAACTTTTAACAACTTCTTCTCAGTAACCAAAAGGCCTAGGGTGATGATATTTGGCCAGAAGGATGCTGGGATAAAGGGCTTCCAAGTTTGTTCAAATAAATGACCTTCATCTATTTACAAGGCCACAGATGTCAAATACATTAAAACATTTAAGCAACTTCTTCTTAATAACTAAGAGGCTTAGAGTGTTGATATTCGGCCAGAAGGATGCTGGGATGAAGGGCTACCTGAAGTTTGTTCAAATAAATGACCTTGACTTATATTTAAGGTCACAGGGGTCAAATGTGTTTAAAACCTTTAAACAACTTCTTTTGAATAACTGAGAGGCCAAGGGTGATGATATTTGGCCAGTAATATGCTGGGATGAAAGGCTACTAAGTTTGTTCAAATAAATGACTTTAAATCATATTCAAGGTCACTGGGGTCAAATATATTAAAAACATTTAAACAACTTCTTCTGAATTAACAAGAGGCCTAGGGTGATGATATTTGGCCAGTAACATGCTTGGATGAAGGGCTACCAAGTTTGTTCAAATAAATGACCTTGACTTGCATTCAAGGTCACAGGGGTCAACTATGTTTAAAACCTTTAAACAACTTCTTCTGAATAACCAAGAGGCCTAGGGTGATGATATTTGGCCATTTACATGCTGAAATAAAGGGCTACCAAGTTTGTTCAAATGAATTACCTCGATTTATATTCAAGGTCACAGGGACCAAATATGTTTAAAACCTTTAACAACTTCTTCTGAATAAGCAAGAGGCCTAGGGTGATGATATTTAGCCAGTAACATGCTGGGATGAAGGGCTACCAAGTTTGTTCAAGTGAATGACCTTCGCCCATATTCAAGGTCACAGTGGTCAATAAATGTTTAAATCTTTCAATGATTTGTTCTGTATAACCAAATGGTACAGGGTGATGATATTTTGCTAGAAGCATGCTGGGTTGGAAGATTATAAACTCTGTTCAACCTAATGTCCTTATTCGACATTCAAGGTCACCGGCGTCAGATGTTTAAATCTTTTAATAGGTTCTTATGAATCAAACACTGATATTCTGCCTGTAGTGTGAGATTAATACCAGGTGAGCGAATCAGGCCCATTGGGCCTCTTGTTTGAGTGTGTGGTATTGTTCAAAACTATTACAACAGTAAAATAATAAAAAGAAGCATTACTAATCAACCCTACTAGTGTACTGTTTAACAGGAAAACTTTGAACTTGGAATGTGATATGTTATATATAAAACATTGAAATACTAAGCTTAATAATGTTCATAAAACTAGAAAGTAGTTCCTATATCGCACCGTTTCCAATATGATGAAGTCGACATGGTTGACTTTTTCACGGTTCCTTCATAATTGAAAAAAGAAAAAAAACACAGAAAAAAATACTGCTAAGACAACGGAATTATTGAATTCAGTCATGAATATGATCAGCAAAATTTTGATATTTGAAATATATTTCAAGGAGTAAAAACCAGGTGAGCTAGTTTTATGGTCACCAGCCCTTTATGTATTTAATATTTGTTTGTTTGCCAGATGAGTGGCCAAAGTAAGCAGCTGTACACAACAGAGCTAGAAGTGATCTGTCGTATCTGTGGGGACAAAGCATCAGGGTTCCACTACGGAGTACACTCTTGTGAGGGCTGCAAGGTAAGAACCATCACTACTCATGGTTCCACTACGGAGTACACTCTTGTGAGGGCTGCAAGGTAAGAACCATCACTACTCAGGGTTCCACTACGGAGTACACTCTTGTGAGGGCTGCAAGGTAAGAACCATCACTACTCAGGGTTCCACTACGGAGTACACTCTTGTGAGGGCTGCAAGGTAAGAACCATCACTACTCAGGGTTCCACTACGGAGTACACTCTTGTGAGGGCTGCAAGGTAAGAACCATCACTACTCAGGGTTCCACTACGGAGTACACTCTTGTGAGGGCTGCAAGGTAAGAACCATCACTACTCAGGGTTCCACTACGGAGTACACTCTTGTGAGGGCTGCAAGGTAAGAACCATCACTACTCAGGGTTCCACTACGGAGTACACTCTTGTGAGGGCTGCAAGGTAAGAACCATCACTACTCAGGGTTCCACTACGGAGTACACTCTTGTGAGGGCTGCAAGGTATGAACCATCACTACTCAGGGTTCCACAACGGAGTACACTCTTCTGAGGGCTGCAAGGTAAGAACCATCACTACTCAGGGTTCCACTGTGGGGTTCACTCTTCTGAGGACAGCAAGGTAAGAACCATCACTTCTCAGGGTTTCGCTACGGAGTACGCTCTTGGGAGGGCTACAAGGTAAGAACCATCACTACTCATGGCTCCACTGTGGGGTTCACTCTTGTTAGGGCTGCAAGGTAAGAACCATCCCTACTCAGGGTTCCACTGTGGGGTTCACTCTTCTGAGGACAGCAAGGTAAGAACCATCACTACTCAGGGTTCCTCTGTGGGGTTCACTCTTGTGAGGGCTGCAAGGTAAGAACCATCACTACTCAGGGTTTCGCTACGGAGTACGCTCTTGTGAGGGCTACAAGGTAAGAACCATCACTACTCATGGTTCCACTGTGGGGTTCACTCTTGTGAGGACAGCAAGGTAAGAACCATCACTACTCAGGGTTCCACTACGGAGTACACTCTTGTGAGGGCTGCAAGGTAAGAACCATCACTACTTGGGGTTCCACTGTGGGGTTCACTCTTGTGAGGGCTGCAAGGTAAGAACCATCACTACTTGGGGTTCCACTGTGGGGTTCACTCTTGTGAGGGCTGCAAGGTATGAACCATCACTACTCAGGGTTCCACTGCGGGGTTCACTCCTGTGAGGGCTACAAGGTAAAAACCATCAGGGTTCCACTATGGGGTACACTCTTGTGAGGGCTGCAAGGTAAGAACCATCAGGGTTCCACTGTGGAGTTCACTCCTGTGAGTGCTGCAAGGTACGAACCATCAGTACTCAGGGTTCCACTGTGGGGTTCACTCTTGTGAGGGCAGCAAGGTAAGAACCATCAGGGTTCCACTACAGGGTTCGCTCCTGTGAGGGCTGCAAGGTAAGAACCATCACTACTATCAGATTCCTCTCCGGGTACATTCTTATAGATGAATTGAAAATAAATATAAAATATTGTATTTGGGAGGCCTATCTCCCAGCTGCCTTAATAAATTTTGTTTCATGGTTTCAGGGATTCTTCAGGAGAACGCTGAAGAAGAAATTGACATATGAAGCATGTAAGAACGGAAAACAGTGCAAGTTAGATACAGCATCACGCAACAAGTGTCAAGCCTGCCGATTTCAACGATGTCTTAACGCTGGAATGTCCCCCAATGGTAAAATTCTGATAATCTTCTCCAAATAATAATCCATACTTTAAATAACTGCTGAAAACAAAATGTTTATCTCTGGTGCATTCTGAGAGTGTTGTGGTGGTGAAATTCCTGCACTAGGTTTGAGCGTTTTAGCAACTCGGATTGAGGTCTGAGGAGTGTTACGTGTGTGAAACACATATGATTTGAGAAAGCACATGTGAAGACTGTCAAGCATTGACGCTGTCTGTAGAAGGAAGAAGTATATATATATACTTATAAACTGTATCAGTGATGAAGTATAACCTCTATTTTGATGTTTCAAACGGGAACGTAATATGACATATCGTGCTTAGGTTGATAACGGTAATGGCTCTGACTCTGAGACGAGATGATATGTGAACTGTGTATGCTTATCAAACATTTCTGTAACACAGCATGCTATTTCTGGTGTATTTATTAGCTCACCTGGTCCAAAGGACCAAGGTGAGCATATAATTATGCCATACCGTGGCGTCCGTCGTCCGTCGTCCGTCGTCTGTCGTCTGTCGTCCGTCGTCTGTCATCCGTCGTCCGTCGTCCGTCCGTCAACTTCTTCTTCTTAACCACTGATTGGAATATAACTAAATTTGACTGGAAGCATCCCTAGGTGGTGGGGATTCAAAATTGTACAAATAGTGGGGCTGACCCTCCAGGGGGTTGAGGGCAGGGCCAAAAGGGGGCAATTTGGCTAGATTGCTATAAATGACTTCTTCTGTAAAACTATGCCATGGATATCGATCATATTTGGTCGGAAGCATTCATGGGAGGCAGGGATTCAAAATTGTACAAATGGTGGGGCTGACCCCCCCCCCCCCGGGCTAAGGGGTGGGGCCAAAAAAAGTTTATTGCCTGGAAATAGTTGAGATCCCCACCATGTAACCACATATACAATTGCTGAGTATAAAGAGAAGAATGCACATTTGCTTCCAGGATGGCCCTAGGGTCTGGCCCCACCCTTGGAAACATAGTCCTTGGGCCATAACTTTAAAACGGCTGAGATCCCCACTCAAAAACTATATATACAAATGCTGGGCATAAAGAGACGAATGCAGTCACAATATTAGAATAGACCCTGGGGTCTGACCGAACCCCTAGGGACCTAGTTTCTTAGTCACAGCTTGGAAACAGTTGAGATCCCCACCCTATAACCATATAGACAATTGCCGATTACAAAGAGATGAATGCACATATGCTTCCAGGATGGCCTTGGGGACTGCCCCACCCTTGGAGACTTAACCCCTGGGTCATAACTTTGAAATGGTTAAGATCCCCACCCCAAAACTATATATACAATTGTTGGGCATAAAGAGACAAATGCAGTCATGATATTAGAATTGACCCCAGGGTTTGCCCCACCCTTGCAGACTTAACCCCTGGGTCATAACTTTGAAACGGTTGAAATCCCCACCCCAAAACTATATATACAAATGCTGGGCAAAAAGAGACAAATGCAGTCATGATATTAGAATTGATCCTGGGGTCTAGCCACAACCGTAGGGACCTAGTTTCTGAGTCACAGCTTGGAAACAGTTGAGATCCCCACCCCATAACCATACATAAAATTGCTGGGCATGAAAAATTGAATACAGATATATATGCTACAAGGATTGGCCTTGGGGTCTGGCATATTCCCTTGGATCTCATTTGGAGAATATTCTGCCATGATTGCTTAGATATCCAGGTGAGCGATACAGGCCCTATGGGCCTCTTGTTTATGAAAGTGTAACAATTTAAGAACATGACATAACTGCCGCTGCTGTCTGACAAGAATTCGCGCCCTGTCAAAATATTATCCAATCCGGTGTAAAGGAAATAACTCTTACGTTGGTAAAGTCGCATTGAGAAATGTAATTCAAATATATTCCAAGAACATTTGTGAGATTTTGTGAGATTTTGTATATTCAATGACAGAAAATAAAGTCACTACATATATAAATAATTATTATTAATATGAATAAGTAAAAAATATAAATAAAAGGAGTACAATGTCTCTTTTCTCCCTGCATTTTTTCCCCATACTGTTAATTCTTCATTTCACAATCACAAAATGCACCTATTCTTTATTATCATTCACCGATTGCCATTCTGCACATAAATGCTCATGTCAAATCATTGGAGGGTGCTAATTAATGAAAATTACAACAATGCATCACACTTAAAGAGGGTGAAAAAAGAGGAGAGGAAGAAATGTTTTATGGCATCATTTAAGAGGTGATTGATTTTGGAAATCCCAAAGGCAACATCATCACATGACCTGATTTTCAATTAGCAGAATACAGAGCACATATCTGAGGTATTATAGTAGATATTGATGCTCAACGTGTTACTGAAGCAATTAAATTTAAAGTGGTGAGCGGCTTTAATGTCACACTGACATAATACACCCAATGCAGCATTGGGTTGAAAGTGATCCTTTGATTAGGTCTGCAGAAACAGGTGCACTGCATTGTCATCCATTGTTTTCATGTAGGGTATTAATCTATTGTGGTGAATTATAACAAAAGACAGTTTTAACAAAATGTAGGGTTTTTTTATCATAAACACTTGACTTGATTAACAGTGACTTATGTAATACATATCTCTGATAACAACCGCGGTAGACGTGAAAGTGTTAACTGATAATTAGGTATCATGGAGATACCATATCAGGAGTTAAATCATAATTACATGTCAACCGTGAGGCTACAGGAGATTGTGTGACAGTCAACACAGGGGATTACATAATCATTATATAGTCACACGTCAGTCAACACAGGGGATTACATAATCATTACGTGGTCACACTACAGTCAACACAGGCGATTACATAATCATTATATAGTCACCCTTCAGTCAACACAGGGGATTACCTAATCATTATATAGTCACCCTTCAGTCAACACAGGGGATTACATAATAATTATGTAGTCACACTTCAGTCAACATAGGGGATTACATAATCATTACGTGGTCACACTACAGTCAACACAGGTGATTACATAATCATTATATAGTCACGCTACAGTCAACACAGGGGATTGCCTAATCATTATATAGTCACACTGCAGTCAACACAGGGGATTACATTATCATTATATAGTCACACTACAGTCAACCCAGGGGATTACATAATCATTATGTAGTCACACTTCAGTCAACATAGGGGATTACATAATCATTACATGGGCACACTACAGTCAACACAGGGGATTGCCTAATCATTATATAGTCACACTGCAGTCAACACAGGGGATTACATAATGATTAGGTAATCCCCTGTGTTAACTGTACTGTGACTTTATAATGATTATGTAATCCCCTGGGTTGACTGAAGTGTGACTATATAATGATTAGGCAATCCCCTGTGTTGACTGTACTGTGACCATGTAATGATTATGTAATCCCCTGTGTTAACTGTAGTGTGACTATATAATGATAAAGTAATCCCCTGTGTTGACTGTACTGTGACAATATAATGATTATGTAATCCCCTGGGTTGACTGAAGTGTGACTATATAATGATTATGTAGTCACACTACAGTTAAATCATAATTACATGTCAACCGTGAGGCTACAGGAGATTGTGTGACAGTCAACACAGGGGATTACTTTATCATTATATAGTCACACTACAGTCAACCCAGGGGATTACATAATCATTATGTAGTCAAACTTCAGTCAACACAGGGGATTACCTAATCATTATGTAATCCCCTGTGTTGACTGTGCGTGACTATATAATGATTAGGTAATCCCCTGTGTTGACTGTAGGGTGACTATATAATGATTAGGTAATCCCCTGTGTTAACTGTAGTGTGACTATATAATGATTATGTAATTCCCTGTGTTGACCGAAGTGTGACTATGTAATGATTATGTAATCCCCTATGTTGACTGAAGTGTGACTACATAATTATTATGTAATCCCCTGTGTTGACTGCAGTGTGACTATATAATGATTATGTAGTCACACTACAGTCAACACAGGGGATTACCTAATCATTATATAGTCACACTACAGTTAACACAGGGGATAACATAATCATTATATAGTCACACTTCAGTCAACACAGGGGATTACATAATCATTATGTAGTCACACTTCAGTCAACACAGGGGATTACATAATCATTACATGGTCACACTACAGTCAACACAGGGGATTACATAATCATTATATAGTCACAGTACAGTCAACACAGGGAATTACATAATCATTATATAGTCACACTACAGTCAACATAGGGGATTACATAATCATTATGTAGTCACACTTCAGTCAACACAGAGGATTACATAATCATTACATGGTCACACTACAGTCAACACAGGGGATTACCTAATCATTATATAGTCACACTACAGTTAACTCAGGGGATTACATAATCATTATATAGTCACACTACAGTCAACACAGGGGATTACCTAATCATTATATAGTCACACTACAGTCAACACAGGGGATTACATTATCATTATATAGTCACACTACAGTCAACACAGGTTATTACATAATCATTATATAGTCACACTACAGTTAACACAGGGGATTACATAATCATTATATAGTCACACTACAGTCAACACCGGGGATTACCTAATCATTATATAGTCACACTACAGTCAACACCGGGGATTACCTAATCATTATATAGTCACACTACAGTCAACACAGGGAATTACATAATCATTATATAGTCACGCTACAGTCAACACAGGGGATTACATAATCGTTATAAAGTCACAGTACAGTTAACACAGGGGATTACATAATCATTATATAGTCACACTACAGTCAACACCGGGGATTACCTAATCATTATATAGTCACACTACAGTCAACACCGGGGATTACCTAATCATTATATAGTCACACTACAGTCAACACCGGGGATTACCTAATCATTATATAGTCACACTACAGTCAACGGAGGGGATTACATTATCATTATATAGTCACACTACAGTCAACACCGGGGATTACCTAATCATTATATAGTCACACTACAGTCAACGGAGGGGATTACATTATCATTATATAGTCACACTACAGTCAACACAGGTTATTACATAATCATTATATAATCACACTACAGTTAACACAGGGGATTACATAATCATTATATAGTCACAGTACAGTCAACACAGGGGATTACCTAATCATTATATAGTCACGCTACAGTCAACACAGGGTATTACATAATCATTATATAGTCACACTACAGTTAACACAGGGGATTACATAATCATTATATAGTCACGCTACAGTCAACACAGGGGATTACATAATCATTACATAGTCACACTACAGTCAACACAGGGGATTACCTAATCATTATATAGTCACACTACAGTCAACGGAGGGGATTACATTATCATTATATAGTCACACTACAGTCAACACCGGGGATTACCTAATCATTATATAGTCACACTACAGTCAACACCGGGGATTACCTAATCATTATATAGTCACACTACAGTCAACACAGGGATTTACATAATCATTATATAGTCACACTACAGTCAACGGAGGGGATTACATTATCATTATATAGTCACACTACAGTCAACACAAGGGATTACATAATCATTATAAAGTCACAGTACAGTTAACACAGGGGATTACATAATCATTATATAGTCACAGTACAGTCAACACAGGGGATTACATAATCATTACATGGTCACACTACAGTCAACACAGGGGATTACCTAATCATTATATAGTCACACTACAGTCAACACCGGGGATTACCTAATCATTATATAGTCACACTACAGTCAACGGAGGGGATTACATTATCATTATATAGTCACACTACAGTCAACACCGGGGATTACCTAATCATTATATAGTCACACTACAGTCAACGGAGGGGATTACATTATCATTATATAGTCACACTACAGTCAACACAAGGGATTACATAATCATTATAAAGTCACAGTACATTCAACACAGGGGATAACATAATCATTATATAGTCATACTACAGTCAACACAGGGGATTACATAATCATTATAAAGTCACAGTACAGTTAACACAGGGGATAACATAATCATTATATAGTCACAGTATAGTCGAATACAGTCATGTTCTGTAAACACATGAAGGTTATAGTTTAATAGATAAGAGAAGCATACCTCATGTTCAGCATTTTTAGGTCTACTTGCACAATCATGAGTGCTGGAGACAGTACGTGTATGTCAGTCATCTGTCCTCCAACGTTTTCTTTAAACGACTTCTTTAATTTGAGGACCAAGGGTCATGATAACCTGAGGAATGCTAAAAAGTTTTCTAAAAATAATGACCTCGACAGATTTCAAGGTCACAGAGGTCAAATCTAAAACATCATTTAAGCAACGTCTTTTGAATGACCAGGAGACCCTGGGTAATGATATTTAACAAGTTGGATAGTGGGATGATGTTTAATAAAATTTCCTCAAATAATTGACCTTGACTTACTTTTTAGGTCAAAATTAAGGATCAGATGTGTTCAATACCTTTAAGGAACTTTTTCTGAATAAATTAACATAAATAAATGACATTTACCTATGCTCAACTAAGGCCACAGAGGTCAAATATGTAAAAACATTTTATGTGACTTTTGTGAATAACCAAGAATCCCAGTGTGATGTTTGGCCCGATTTTGGACCCTCAAATTGAGCCTTTTCAACTAGTGAATTTGCTAAACTATTTCTATATTCTAACATCTAATGATTTCATCTGAAAGAACAGCTCAAAATATGTCATTTTAAAGGATTATTTTCCCCTAGGGTGTACATACACACTTTATTTATGCTTTTAATTCTGAGCATGTGTAATCTCTCCCATGGAAAATTCAAAAAGTTGGCAAGTATGAAATATGGTTACTCTGCTTCCTCAAGTGTGGTAACAAATACAACCTTAAAATGAAATTATGGGATCATCAGTGAATACCAATTAGCATCAATTTGATAGTCTCGGAGACAAGTATTCCAAAATTGAGATAACGCTAGATGTTTAAAGATGATAACATTCGGTCAGATTTGTTTAAGAAATATGAAAAAAAAATGTTAATATTAATGGTGAACTTGACCTTCACCTTAGAACCCTTAAAACAAAAAACAAACAAAAAACAAAACAAAAATTGGTTCAGATTCTCCTACTTAACCAATATATAAAATTTGATCAAAATCCCTAAGTCACTAGAGCGATGACAATGATTTTCTATAAATACTGGGTAGTGACCTTGACTTTGAAATTGGCACTCTAAAATATGAATAAAGGTATTCTAGTTCATGCTTGACCAATATATGCAGTTTGACCAAGATCCCTTTAGAAATTATTTAGGCGCCAGAGTAACGACAATGATACCTATAAATAGTAACAATGACGTTAACTTGGACGCCCTGGAACACAGCCTTGTTGGAAGTATTCTCATTTCAGACCTGTATATGAAGTTTAATCAAAATCTATGCAGGAATGAAGTCATCAGGGCGATAAAAATAAAATCTATGCATTATCTAACAGGAATCTCGACCCTTACCATGCAACCCAGAAACACAAATCACTCAAGGTATTATCAAACTTTTCAAATACCGGTAAACAAAGTCAAAGTTTGATTACGATGCTCACAAACAAACAGATTGCTAGAGTGATGAGAGAGTGTCCTTGTTTGTACCTATTTATGTAGGAACTTAGGTATGTACACATATGGAAATTGCTTTATCCTCTCTGCAACCTCGTCTAAAAGTTAGGTTGACATTTTGATAGTACGTATAAATAACAGCCTTAAAACGTGTCTGTCTAGTACTTATTGTATATGATGACACTTTTATAGTACACTGTATAAATTAGTCTTCAAGTTCAGGAACAATTAGGTGGACATTTTGAAGGTGTATGTAACACCCATTAACCTAGACTGATTTATTTCAATTCTTATTCATTATGTACCAAAGAAATTATATAATTCATTTATTGTTGCAAAGATATTAGATTACTTTCCCCGGGTCAACATTCACAAGCGGCACATTCAGTTAGAATTTCAGTCTAGCACAAATTAAAAAACGAAACTGAAATTCTTAACTAAAGCTACATATATTTATAGCTATCAGCTAATTGTATATTTAAATAAGAAAAATTTAAAGTTTGTATTAACCACTTGTTAGGCCTATTGATAAGTCTTTTAACAAGCTCAAAGTTGTTCACAACCACGATATGTTTGATGCAAACACTAATTTGGTATTTTTTCAAAAATATTGAATTTCAAAATTTGTATTGAAGGAGCTTTAAATCTATTATCTGAAAACAAGAAATAATAATAATAATATACAACGTTTATATAGCGCCCTATATAATTTGTAAAATTACTCTAAAGCGCTTTACAACATATGGATAATAGTTATAGTTATAATTGAAACAGAACAAAAAAGACACAATTGTAATTTCAGATATTTTTCATAAAGAATTTCATGAAACTTGGAACACATGATCAGGACCTTATTTAGTTATATTTTATTGTTTTTTATATATGATCTATTTTAGAATTATTTAGTGGGCTTTTCCCAATATTTGTTCAAAATTTCTCCTATTCCAATCTTGAGTGAATGCTCAGTTCTAGAAGCCCTAGTGTTTAAGGCCTTGATCCAAAAATAGAAAGAAAAAAAACGACTAATGAATATGTATGTCTGTCATCTGTAAAAGGTGAACAACCTGAAAGTAATTTGCTTGAGATTGGTTATTTATGGTGCTATAAAAACGTGGTATGTTAAAAACAATCCTTGATTAATGGCGCTATAAAAATGTGGTATAATAAAAACAGTTCTGCATTCTGTCATGTCCTCCAATATAGCCGGGGGCTACATGTAAGGTATATGTTCAACAAGACTGGGGGCATGTACATGTACCAAACATATCAATAAATAGGAAATATCTTGTCCATGTCCATTTTTGTTTTAAAATTAAAAAATATATGAAATATCTTGTTCTACAGCACTGTTTTAATACTATTCTATTTTTATCATGGACAGCTGTACGATTTGGAAGAATGCCAAAAGTGGAGAGAGAAAAACTGGTGGCGGATAAAGAAGAACTCTCCAAAAACTCGTGTCAGAGGATCGTAGAGTTACGCGCTTTGTCAGATCACATAAAGGCTTCATTCAAAGATTTCTTTGGAGAACCAGAACTTGTGGCTGACAAGAAGAAAGACGGAAAAGAAAAGGTTGGTAAATGTCAACACAGCGTATTTAAATAATACTTGATCATGGGTTACTGTAAACATGCTTATTTCAGTGCACTCAAATTTTAGTGCATTATCAAAAATAAACAGATAAGTGCATTGATGAACAAGTGTATCCACAAAATATACTGCAACAAAATAAAAAATAAAATAATGTACTGGAATTTCAATTAGCGCAGCACTCATAATCCAGTGTAGGCGTACATATTTCACCGTTACTGTAGGTGAACATATTTCACCGTTACTGTAGGTGTACATATTTCAGCGTTACTGTAGGTGTAGATATTTCACCGTTACAGTAGGCGTACATATTGCACCGTTACTGTACGCGTACATATTTCACCGTTCCTGTAGGCGTACATATGTCACCGTTTCTGTAGGCGTACATACTTCACAGTTACTGTAGGTGTATATATTTCACCGATACTGTAGGTGTACATATTTTGCCGTTACTGTAGGCGTACATACTTCACAGTTACTGTAGGTGTAGATATTTCACCGTTACGGTAGGTGTTCATATTTCTCTGCTACTGTAGGTGTACATCTTTCACCGTTACTGTAAGTGTACATATTTCACCATTACTGTAGGTGTACATATTTTACCGTGGCTGTAGGCGTACATACTTCACAGTTACTGTAGGTGTATATATTTCACCGATACTGTAGGTGTACATATTTTGCCGTTACTGTAGGCGCACATATTTCACCGTTTCTGTAGGGGTACATATTTCACCGCTAATGTAGGCGTACATATGTCACCGTTTCTGTAGGCGTACATATTGCACCGTTACTGTAGGAGTACATATTTCAGCGTTACTGTAGGTGTCCATATTTCCCCGTTACTGTAGGTGTTCATATTTCTCTGCTACTGTAGGTGTATATATTTCACCGATACTGTAGGTGTACATCTTTCACCGTTACTGTTGGCGTACATATTTCAGCGGTACTGCAGGCGTACATATTTCTCCGTTACTGTAGGTGTCCATATTTCCCCGTTACTGTATGTGTACACATTTCACCGTTACTGCAGGCGTACATATTTCCCCGTTACTGTATGTGTACATATTTCACCGCTACTGCAGGCGTACATATTTCGCCGTTACTGAAGGCGTACATATTTCCCCGTTACTGTAGGTGGACATATTTCACCGTTAGTGTAGGCGTACATCTTTCACCGTTACTGTAAGTGTACATATTTCACCTTTTCTGTAGGTGTACATATTTCGCCGTTACTATAGGCGTACATATTTGACCGTTACTGTAGGTCTTCATATTTCACCGCTAATGTAGGTGTACATATTTCACCGTTACTGTAGGCGTACATATTTCACCGTTACTGTAGGTGTTCATATTTCACCGCTACTGTAGGTGTACATATTTCACCGTTACTGTAGGTGTACATATTTCACCGTTACTGTAGGCGTACATATTTCACCGTTACTGCAGGCGTACATATTTCACCGTTACTGCAGGCGTACATATTTCACCCTTATCGTAGGTGTACATATTTCACCGTTACTGTAGGTGTACATATTTCACCGTTACTGTAGGCGTACATATTTCACCGTTACTGCAGGCGTACATATTTCACCGTTACTGTAGGTGTACATATTTCGCCGTTACTTTAGGCGTACATATTTCACCGTTACTGTAGGCATACATATTATCAAAATAAATATGTGTGTGGTTTCATTGTACATACAACCCAAAAGGCCTGCATCTGGACTAATCTGCTTGAAACTGAAAATTCTGGACTTACATGGTTTCACTATACTCTCTGCCACCAAAGTCTCAATGCTTGGTGTCTTCATAATTGATTGCCAATGTCGGGACTGAAATGGATGTTAAAGAGTTGTTTTTCATTTTTACTTTGTCAACAATAGAAAAATGCAGCTAAGTTTGACAACAGAACCGACCTTATTAATCACTTGACCTCTGAAGACTTCCACACTCAGGGCGTGTTTACCCGCTATCAGCAAATGATTGCCCCCCTCATGCAGGCGTCCGTTAAGTTTGCCAAGAGGATTCCTGGCTTCACAAGTTTACCCCTCAACGACCAGATCAGCCTAATGAAGCAGGGCACATTAGCTGTCTCTGTCATCATGGTGAGTTGAGAGTATACCCTCCGTGGAACAAATAGTATACCTCTAACCCTAACACAACCTCCATTGAACAGGTTCAGACACCACACAACCTTGTGACGTAGCACCTGTATTAAAGATCACCCAAACTGAACATTGTACTGTTGACACCACCAAACCTAGCACTTGTATTAAGGTTCACCCAAGTTGAACACTTTTAACACAATCAAACCTAGCACCTGTATTCAAGATCACCCAAATTAAACACTTTTGACACCACCAAACCTAGCACTTGTATTAAGGTTCACCTAAATTGAACAATTTAAACACAATCAAACCTAAGCACCTGTTTTCAAGATCAACCAAATTTAACACTTTTGACACCACCAAACCAAGCACCTGAAATAAAGATCATATCCATCTAGAATACTTGTGACACCATCAAAACCTAGCACCTGTATTAAACATCATATCAATCTTGAACACTTTTGACACCATCAAAACCCAGCACCTGTTTTAAACATCATATCAATCTTGAACACTTGTGACACCATCAAAACCCAGCACCTGTTTTAAACATCAAATCAATCTTGAACACTTGTGACACCATCAAAACCAAGCACCTGTTTTAAACATCATATCAATCTTGAACACTTGTGACACCATCGAAACCAAGCATTTGTATTAAACATCATATCCATCTTGAACACTTTAGACAACATCAAAACCCAGCACCTGTTTTAAACATCATATCAAATTAATCGAGGCGGAAGAAGAAACTTCAAAATCATGCTGATTCAATTGCATTCATAACCCTATGAACACAATTACTTATGGTTATGCTTTTAGAGAAACTTGCAGTGGAAATGTAAATATATATTAAAAACTTTTACCTCGTTGCAGATGCATGACATAGCAGACAGTGACAGCGTTACTCTGCGGGAATCTCAGGGAGATATGACCATCCATCGGTCAGCAGTCAGTTCATGTACCGAGGCTTCGTTGCTGCTCAGTCACCATCTCCTCGTGGCTGACCGATTGACCAAGCTACAGTTACATAGGGGAGAGCTAGCACTGTTCTGTGCAGCAGTCCTCATTGCAGGTCAGTCAAATTACATAAAACCTTGTCCAGTGAGTGATAGATGGATGTTTATCTTACTAAGATTATAAGATTCTTTCATGTCCAGGGGTGTATGATAGGGAATTTCCACCCGAGGGGTTTTCGAATTTGGTAAAACCTGAGGCTTTGCCAAAGTTTTTGCCAAATTTGAATATCCTGAGGGTGGAATTTAAACAAAATCTGCCTTTTAATTGATATACTAATATATGTCTGTCCTTAAAAGTTTTTCAATATTCGAAGCTTTAGGAAGTTGATGTTTTAAACATTTTCAATTTTAGGATATATATATATATATGAGCAGTGCAAATACAAGTGATTGCAAAATGTACTGCAATCTGCTAAGATTATGCAGGTTCACCGGTATAGATGCAGGTAACATGGCCGGTATGCTGGATTGTCTACCTTTCTACAGCTTTTGTCTTCAATGCCAACCACAAAGATATATAACTCTGTACCATTTATACATTCACTCCTTCTGATTGGCTGTATTGTGTTACTTAACTTCTATTTTGTTGATGGGCTCTTTGTCCTTAAATAGATGAAGTAGCCGTACTTCCAAAAAAGAAGATAAATAATAAAAAAAAATCCTTTTGCATCTATATAGAGGGTATACTGAAATCGGGTGTTCATTTCTCCATCTGTAGATGGAAGTGTGTCCAGGTTGGTGCTGCTTATATTAAATACTCCACCAGTTATTGATGTATACCTGCTCAGTACCTGAGATGATCACAGTTGTAACCCTTGCAATCCTCTTTTTATAAATATTTCAATGGTTTTCCATGGAGTCATGTCCCTTTTCTGACATCCTTATATTATTTTTGTCGGAGGTTTTCTTCTTATCTTTTCGACTTATATTTCTAAAACTTCGTACACATTATCAGTACACATTATCATTGTGTGTTTGAAGTATATATTACTGTAAGAGTTATACCCCTTTTCTGACTTTCTGTACATCCCTACTTGACTGATAATTATGAAACCTTAAAGGGCTGTCACAGTAGGGCCGCGTTCTCACGGCATTCAAGGAAATACCCAGAACGCAGATCTGCGCACAGCGGAATCCCAAGCATCGCCGCGGCAACACAGTGGCATCGCCAGTGAACGCGATGGGATCGCATAGAATGCCGAGCAACGGTGCACACTTTGAGCATGCCCAAAGCAAACGCTGTCACTCAGCGTTCTGATAAGAGCGCAGTGGGATCGCCGTGAGGTCCCCGTAGCAGCGCAGTTAGGTCTCCTACAACGCCACTGGATCGCTGCGGGCACGCACTGAGGTCACAGTGCGAACGCAATGGTTATCGGTGGCGCTTGCACAGCTTTCTCCGAGATGGCAGCGCGTCTCTATACGGCACATCAACGGCGCTTACATGGCGACCATTGCGCTCCCAATGCGCTTCTACCGCGTCAATCGGCGTTTGCATGGCAATGAACCAACCCTACAAAATAGTATAAAGGAATGATATATGCAAATAAACATTTATTTCACCATGACTGATGCACGCAGTGGAAGTGCTGTGAGAGCGCCATGAGAGCGCAGGCAATCGCCAACTAGAACTCAGTAGGAATGCGGTAGAACGCCATGGAGCTCCGTAAAAAAAGGCCAAGGTCGCTGTGAGAACGCCCTGACATCGCCATCAGCATAAAAAATATAAATTTTGCCTGAGATCTCACGGCGCTCTTGGAAATTTAACAACGCCGTGCAATCGCAGTGGCAACACGGCTATGTGTGACAGGGGTTTTATACACATGATAAATACCCTAGTTAGTCGTATGCTTTCGATAGTTTTTCTACTTTCTTTCTATGGATATTTTTGATGTTCCTTTCTGGTTCTCAATTACGAAATTTGTCAAAATTAATTCCTTGACTATCGATAAATGAAATTAGTGTAATAGTAGTTCTCCTTAATAGGGGAGAAGTATTAAGTCCGCCAGTGGCTTAAATTAGTGTAATAGTAGTTCTCCTTAATGGGGCAGAAGTATTTTGTCCGCCAGTGGCTTAAATTAGTGTAATAGTAGTTCTCCTTAATGGGGCAGAAGTATTTAGTCCGCCAGTGGCTTAAATTAGTGTAATAGTAGTTCTCCTTAATGGGGCAGAAGTATTTAGTCCGCCAGTGGCTTAAATTAGTGTAATAGTAGTTCTCCTTAATGGGGCAGAAGTATTTAGTCCGCCAGTGGCTTAAATTAGTGTAATAGTAGTTCTCCTTAATGGGGCAGAAGTATTTAGTCCGCCAGTGGCTTAAATTAGTGTAATAGTAGTTCTCCTTAATGGGGCAGAAGTATTTAGTCCGCCAGTGGCTTAAATTAGTGTAATAGTAGTTCTCCTTAATGGGGCAGAAGTATTTAGTCCGCCAGTGGCTTAAATTAGTGTAATAGTAGTTCTCCTTAATGGGGCAGAAGTATTTAGTCCGCCAGTGGCTTAAATTAGTGTAATAGTAGTTCTCCTTAATGGGGCAGAAGTATTTAGTCCGCCAGTGGCTTAAATTAGTGTAATAGTAGTTCTCCTTAATGGGGCAGAAGTATTTAGTCCGCCAGTGGCTTAAATTAGTGTAATAGTAGTTCTCCTTAATGGGGCAGAAGTATTTAGTCCGCCAGTGGCTTAAATTAGTGTAATAGTAGTTCTCCTTAATGGGGCAGAAGTATTTAGTCCGCCAGTGGCTTAAATTAGTGTAATAGTAGTTCTCCTTAATGGGGCAGAAGTATTTAGTCCGCCAGTGGCTTAAATTAGTGTAATAGTAGTTCTCCTTAATGGGGCAGAAGTATTTAGTCCGCCAGTGGCTTAAATTAGTGTAATAGTAGTTCTCCTTAATGGGGCAGAAGTATTTAGTCCGCCAGTGGCTTAAATTAGTGTAATAGTAGTTCTCCTTAATGGGGCAGAAGTATTTAGTCCGCCAGTGGCTTAAATTAGTGTAATAGTAGTTCTCCTTAATGGGGCAGAAGTATTTAGTCCGCCAGTGGCTTAAATTAGTGTAATAGTAGTTCTCCTTAATGGGGCAGAAGTATTTAGTCCGCCAGTGGCTTAAATTAGTGTAATAGTAGTTCTCCTTAATGGGGCAGAAGTATTTAGTCCGCCAGTGGCTTAAATTAGTGTAATAGTAGTTCTCCTTAATGGGGCAGAAGTATTTAGTCCGCCAGTGGCTTAAATTAGTGTAATAGTAGTTCTCCTTAATGGGGCAGAAGTATTTAGTCCGCCAGTGGCTTAAATTAGTGTAATAGTAGTTCTCCTTAATGGGGCAGAAGTATTTAGTCCGCCAGTGGCTTAAATTAGTGTAATAGTAGTTCTCCTTAATGGGGCAGAAGTATTTAGTCCGCCAGTGGCTTAAATTAGTGTAATAGTAGTTCTCCTTAATGGGGCAGAAGTATTTAGTCCGCCAGTGGCTTAAATTAGTGTAATAGTAGTTCTCCTTAATGGGGCAGAAGTATTTAGTCCGCCAGTGGCTTAAATTAGTGTAATAGTAGTTCTCCTTAATGGGGCAGAAGTATTTAGTCCGCCAGTGGCTTAAATTAGTGTAATAGTAGTTCTCCTTAATGGGGCAGAAGTATTTAGTCCGCCAGTGGCTTAAATTAGTGTAATAGTAGTTCTCCTTAATGGGGCAGAAGTATTTAGTCCGCCAGTGGCTTAAATTAGTGTAATAGTAGTTCTCCTTAATGGGGCAGAAGTATTTAGTCCGCCAGTGGCTTAAATTAGTGTAATAGTAGTTCTCCTTAATGGGGCAGAAGTATTTAGTCCGCCAGTGGCTTAAATTAGTGTAATAGTAGTTCTCCTTAATGGGGCAGAAGTATTTAGTCCGCCAGTGGCTTAAATTAGTGTAATAGTAGTTCTCCTTAATGGGGCAGAAGTATTTAGTCCGCCAGTGGCTTAAATTAGTGTAATAGTAGTTCTCCTTAATGGGGCAGAAGTATTTAGTCCGCCAGTGGCTTAAATTAGTGTAATAGTAGTTCTCCTTAATGGGGCAGAAGTATTTAGTCCGCCAGTGGCTTAAATTAGTGTAATAGTAGTTCTCCTTAATGGGGCAGAAGTATTTAGTCCGCCAGTGGCTTAAATTAGTGTAATAGTAGTTCTCCTTAATGGGGCAGAAGTATTTAGTCCGCCAGTGGCTTAAATTAGTGTAATAGTAGTTCTCCTTAATGGGGCAGAAGTATTTAGTCCGCCAGTGGCTTAAATTAGTGTAATAGTAGTTCTCCTTAATGGGGCAGAAGTATTTAGTCCGCCAGTGGCTTAAATTAGTGTAATAGTAGTTCTCCTTAATGGGGCAGAAGTATTTAGTCCGCCAGTGGCTTAAATTAGTGTAATAGTAGTTCTCCTTAATGGGGCAGAAGTATTTAGTCCGCCAGTGGCTTAAATTAGTGTAATAGTAGTTCTCCTTAATGGGGCAGAAGTATTTAGTCCGCCAGTGGCTTAAATTAGTGTAATAGTAGTTCTCCTTAATGGGGCAGAAGTATTTAGTCCGCCAGTGGCTTAAATTAGAGTAATAGTAGTTCTCCTAAATAGGGCAGAAGTATTTAGTCCGCCAGTGGCTTAAATTAGAGTAATAGTAGTTCTCCTTAATGGGGCAGACGTATTTAGTCTGCCAGTGGCTAAAGTTCGTGTAATAGTAGTTCTCTTTAATAGGGCAGAAGTATTTAGTCCGCCAGTGGCTTAAATTAGATTAATAGTAGTTCTCCTTAATGGGGCAGAAGGATTTAGTCCGCCAGTGGCTTAAATTAGTGTAATAGTTCTCCTTAATGGGGCAGAAGTATTTAGTCCGCCAGGGGCTTAAATTAGAGTAATAGTAGTTCTCCTTAATGGGGCAGAAATATTTAGTCCGCCAGTGGCTTAAATTAGTGTAATAGTTCTCCTTAATGGGGCAGAAGTATTTAGTCGCCAGTGGCTTAAATTAGTATAATAGTAGTTCTCCTAAATAGGGCAGAAGTATTTAGTCCGCAAGTGGCTTAAATTAGTTTAATAGTAGTTCTCCTTAATGGGGCAGAAGTATTTAGTCCGCCAGTGGCTTAAATTAGTGTAATAGTAGTTCTCCTTAATGGGGCAGACGTATTTAGTCTGCCAGTGGCTAAAGTTAGTGTAATAGTAGTTCTCTTTAATAGGGCAGAAGTATTTAGTCCGCCAGTGGCTTAAATTAGTGTAATAGTTGTTCTCCTTATTCGGGCAGAAGTATTTAGTCGCCAGTGGCTTAAATTAGTGTAATAGTAGTTCTCCTTAATGGGGCAGAAGTAATTAGTCCGCCAGTGGCTTAACTTAGTGTAATAGTAGTTCTCCTTAATGGGGCAGAAGTATTTAGTCCGCCAGTGGCTTAAATTAGTGTAATAGTAGTTCTCCTTAATGGGGCAGAAGTATTTAGTCCGCCAGTGGCTTAAGTTAGTGTAATAGTAGTTCTCCTTAATGGGTCAGAAGTATTTAGTCCGCCAGTGGCTGAAATCAGTGTAATAGTAGTTCTCCTAAATCGGGCAGAAGTATCTAGTCGCCAGTGGCTTAAATTAGTGTAATAGTAGTTCTCCTTAATGGGTCAGAAGTATTTAGTCCGCCAGTGGCTTAAGTTAGTGTACTAGTAGTTCTCTTTAATGGGGCAGAAGTATTTAGTTCGCCAGTTGCTTAAATTAGTGCAATAGTACTTCTCCTTAATGGGGCAGATGTATTTAGTCGCCAGTGGCTTAAATCAGTGGCTTAAATTAGTGTAATAGTAGTTCTCCTTAATGGGGCAGAAGTATTTAGTTGCCAGTGGCTTAAATTAGTGTAATAGCAGTTCTCCTTAATGGGTCAGAAGTATTTAGTCCGCCAGTGGCTTAAGTTAGTGTAATAGTAGTTCTCTTTAATGGGGCAGAAGTATTTAGTTCGCCAGTGGCTTAAATTAGTGCAATAGTACTTCTCCTTAATGGGGCAGAAGTATTTAGTCGCCAGTGGCTTAAATTAGTGTAATAGTAGTTCTCCTTAATGGGGCAGAAGTATTTAGTCCGCCAGTGGCTTAAATTAGTGTAATAGTAGTTCTCCTTAATGGGGCAGAAGTATTTAGTCCGCCAGTGGCTTAAATTAGTGTAATAGTAGTTCTCCTTAATGGGGCAGAAGTATTTAGTCGCCAGTGGCTTAAGTTAGTGTAATAGTAGTTCTCCTTAATGGGGCAGAAGTATTTAGTCCGCCAGTGGCTTAAATTAGTACGCTTACACTTCTGGATTCTTGCCAATTGCATGGAACATTTTATTTATTATTTTCAAATTTGAAATTATTTCAGAAACGCCGGACATAGCTGATGTCAAACATTTGGAAAATATGCAGATGGATCTACTTCAAGCTTTAAGGATTGAATTAAAACACAATCATCCAAAAAACATCAAAATCTTCCCAATACTGCTTGTACTGATATCAGATTTACGACAAATCGTGGAGGAGTTTAGTGACAATTTACGGAAGAAAGTTTTTGATCTCTCAGATAACTTCTCTAATATCCTACCACTAGTTAAAGAAATCTTCGACCTCCCTGTGTGTTGAGGACACTGTTTGCTGCCTGACAAGAATAATGTGTTAATCTCAGTTATAACACGGAGTCTCCCTGGATTCCTGTCGGTAGATATGGTGGTTCTGTCTCTATCCAGCAAGTATAACACGGAGTCTCCCTGGACTCCTGTTGTTAGATATGGTGGTTCTCTCTCTATCCAGCAAGTATAACAGACATTTTTTCAAAGGAAAGAGATTCAAATGCTATATCTATGAGATTGTGTTCAGAATTTGTCTTACTTTTTCGTTATTGTCATATATTAACATGCCTTCAATTTCATAACTTTTGGTTTATTTTGTAAACAATTTACATTGATATTAATATGAATTGTTGACTCAAAACATTTAGAATATTACCCGGTACTTACGAGTCAAACATGTTTTGTTTTGATTTAAAATTTTAAGTGGTCACCATTTATTTAGTAACAAATGTATCCTGTCATATGAACAAGATATTTTTTTGCTTTCCTTTGTAATCATCGGCCTCCAATGCTATTACGTACACAGTGAGGAAGGAGGAGGACCCATACTTTATACCAACGGCCAACACCAAGGTTTCGACAGGCTAGAACATGTTACTCACAGATACACAGATTTTATTCTGTAGGACTTAAACAAAATCCACTACTGTCAGCTTAATACGGTTTGAACAAATTCTGACAAGAGCATGGCAATTTGAATAACATTAATCATTAATACTTCAGGTGAAAAAGGTAAATTATACATTAATTCCCAATTAGAGTAATTATTGTTCATAACATTAATTTGATGATTAATTACCAGAAAGTAAAATCAGTTGTGTACTAATGATTTTGTTGATGATATGGAAAACAAATTCTTGGTGAAGTTTTATAATGAATAATGCTATGTTTGTATTAAACCTAGCTACAACTGTTTCAGGGATCAATCATAGCAAAGTTCTTTACTTCCCCAGGAGAAAATATTCTCCCATCTTTTTAAAAATCATTTCTGGATGAGCTGAAAAATTAATTAATTTTCAATAAACTTTCCTGTTTTTGAGACTTTTTGAATTTTCATTATGAATTGAAAAATCTTGATAGAAATTAACAAATAACTGAAAAATATAAAGCGAAAGAAATTTTCTCTGAAAGAAAACTAAATTCCTTAAAAAAAAATGATTGGTCCCTCATTCGTGCCATGAATATACTGTTTGTGCCCTGATTTTACGTTTATCGCGATATGATTTGGTTTGTCCTTTACATCCTATTATACTTGGAACTCTGACCCAGTGGTCGAGGGATATCGATCGTAGACAGTCGCCCACTTTAACCACTTGGCCATCCCAGCCCCAATCTTCATATAAAACTAATTGTGCCATATATATGAACGGTGCCATAGAGATGGAGATGTTTAGATGACTTATTGGTGTGTCAGTGTTTAATAATTACCAACCAACTGCAATTTCCAGCCAGATCTTGGTAAGCTCAATTATTATTAGAAGTCAAACAGTTATCAAACGGAAACTGAAGTCGTGAATATATATATCATATGTAGGACTACACCAATACATTGTACCAAGTCGCTGTGACCTATATTTAGCCCGGTCCTTTTGTTATGTGACTTTTTGTTAAGCTCAATTTTCATTAACCCTTTCACCCCTGTGTAACTTTAGTAAACTCTACCATGTATTTATCAAGGACGAGTCCATTATGGTCCACAGTGGTGAAAGGGTCAAATCGCAAGCAGAACTGGCATATGTTTTTTTTGGAAACATTTTCTAGTCATTTCATACTGTGCTATTATTGTTATGTACACACTTATAAACTTTGTATCAATTTTTTCATTTCAATTTATAATTTGGTGTTTTTTGTATTAACTATAATTTGTTTAACTGGTCAAAAAAATAATTGGAAGCATGCTTTATTTTTTGAGATCAAAAGGATGATGAAATTAGCCCTTTGGTTTTATTTAGTTTTCAATTATGATATTTTTCAAAATCTTACACGATTTTGATTTAATTTTTTATATTAGCAATGTCATCCTTTCTATAGACTGGTAAAGTTTGGTGTTTGTGTGTGTATATATATAAAGTGACATGATGTAGTTTTTACTATAAGTGTATGTAAAATATTGAGATATTTTTGTAAATTAAATGTTCATGAAGATTTTTATCAAGATTTCATACAAATGTGTGTTGCATTTATGACAAAAATTCAGGGATACTGTGTATATTATTGTGGTAGATTGTTTAGAAATCTATGGCTCTACATACACTGAGGGATACTGTGTATATTATTGTGATAGATTGTTTAGAAATCTATGACTCTACATACTCTGAGGGATACTGTGTATATTATTGTGGTAGATTGTTCAGAAATCTATGACTCTACATACACTGAGGGTTACTTTGTATATTATTGTGGTAGATTCTTCATACACTGAGGTATACTGTGTATGTTATTGTGGTAGATTGTTTAGAAATCTATGGCTCTACATACACTGAGGGATACTGTGTATACTGTGTATATTATTGTGATAGATTGTTTAGAAATCTATGACTCTACATACTCTGAGGGATACTGTGTATATTATTGTGGTAGATTGTTCAGAAATCTATGACTCTACATACACTGAGGGTTACTGTGTATATTATTGTCGTAGATTCTTCATACACTGAGGGATACTGTGCATGTTATTGTGGTAGATTGTTTAGAAATCTATAACTCTACATGCACTGAGGGATACTGTGTATATTATTGTGATAGATTGTTTAGAAATCTATGACTCTACATACTCTGAGGGATACTGTGTTTATTATTGTGGTATATTGTTTAGAAATCTATAACTCTACATACACTTAGGGATACTGTGTATATTATTGTGGTAGATTGTTCAGAAATCTATGACTCTACATACACTGAGGGTTACTGTGTATATTATTGTCGTAGATTCTTCATACACTGAGGGATACTGCGTATGTTATTGTGGTAGATTGTTTAGAAATCTATGGCTCTACATACACTGAGGGATACTGTGTATACTGTGTATATTATTGTGATAGATTGTTTAGAAATCTATGACTCTACATACACTGAGGGATACTGTGTATACTGTGTATATTATTGTGATAGATTGTTTAGAAATCTATGACTCTACATACATTGAGGGATACTGTGTTTATTATTGTGGTAGATCGTTTAGAAATCTATAACTCTACATACACTTAGGGATACTGTGTATATTATTGTGGTAGATTGTTTAGAAATCTATAACTCTTCATACACTGAGGGATACTGTGTATGTTATTGTGGTAGATTTTTTAGAAATCTATAACTCTACATACACTGAGGTATACTGTGTATATTATTGTGGTAGATTGTTCAGAAATCTATGACTCTACATACACTGAGGGTTACTGTGTATATTTTTGTGGTAGATTCTTCATACACTGAGGGATACTGTGCATGTTATTGTGGTAGATTGTTTAGAAATCTATGACTCTACATACTCTGAGGGATACTGTGTATATTATTGTGGTAGATTGTTTAGAAATCTATAACTCTTCATACACTGAGGGATACTGTGTATGTTATTGTGGTAGATTGTTTAGAAATCTATGACTCTACATACACTGAGGGTTACTGTGTATATTATTGTGGTAGATTCTTCATACACTGAGGGATACTGTGTATGTTATTGTGGTAGATTGTTTAGAAATCTATAACTCTACATACACTGAGGGAGACTGTGTATATTGTTGTGGTAGATTGTTCAGAAATCTATAACTCTTCATACACTGAGGGATACCGTGTATATTAATGTGATAGATTGTTTAGAAATCTAGGACTCTACATACACTGAGGGATACTGTGCATGTTATTGTGGTAGATTGTTTAGAAATCTATAACTCTTCATACACTGAGCGATACCGTGTATATTATTGTGATAGATTGTTTAGAAATCTAGGACTCTACATACACTGAGGGATACTGTGTATATTATTGTGGTAGATTGTTCAGAAATCTATAACTCTTCATACACTGAGGGATACCGTGTATATTATTGTGATAGATTGTTTAGAAATCTATGACTCTACATACACTGAGGGATACTGTGTATATTATTGTGGTAGATTGTTTAGAAATCTATGACTCTACATACACTGAGGGATACTGTGTATATTATTGTGGTAGATTGTTTAGAAATCTATAACTCTACATACACTGAGGGATACTGTGTATATTATTGTGGTAGATTGTTTAGAAATCTATGACTCTACATACACTGAGGGATACTGTGTATATTATTGTGGTAGATTGTTTAGAAATCTATGACTCTACATACACTGAGGGATACTGTGTATATTATTGTGGTAGATTGTTTAGAAATCTATGACTCTACATACACTGAGGGATACTGTGTATATTATTGTGGTAGATTGTTTAGAAATCTATAACTCTACATACACTGAGGGATACTGTGTATATTATTGTGGTAGATTGTTTAGAAATCTATAACTCTACATACACTGAGGGATACTGTGTATATTATTGTGGTAGATTGTTTAGAAATCTATGACTCTACATACACTGAGGGATACTGTGTATATTATTGTGGTAGATTGTTTAGAAATCTATAACTCTACATACACTGAGGGATACTGTGTTTATTATTGTGGTAGATTGTTTAGAAATCTATAACTCTACATACACTGAGGGATACTGTGTATATTATTGTGGTAGATTGTTTAGAAATCTATGACTCTACATACACTGAGGGATACTGTGTATATTATTGTGGTAGATTGTTTAGAAAGCTATGACTCTACATACACTGACGGATACTAAACAGTTTGGTATTCATTTTATATTTTATTCCTAGAAACACTATAGAATTTATTTTTCCATCTTTGATTAGTTTTATAAATAATCTCATTTTGGCAGATTTAGCTCATTGTACCTGTCTTGATCAGATTTATCTACTCCAATACATTGTACCTGTCTTGATCAGATTTATCTACTCCAATACATTGGACCTGTCTTGATCAGATTTTTCTACTCCGATACATTGTACCTGTCTTGATCAGATTTATCTACTCCGATACATTGGACCTGTCATGATCAGATTTATCTACTCCGATACATTGGACCTGTCTTAATCAGATTTATCTACTCCGATACATTGGACCTGTCTTAATCAGATTTATCTACTCCGATACATTGTACCTGTCTTGATCAGATTTATCTACTCCGATACATTGTACTTGTCTTGATCAGATTTATCTACTCCGATACATTGTACCTGTCTTGATCAGATTTATCTACTCCGATACATTGGACCTGTCTTTATCAGATGTATCTACTCCGATACATTGTACCTGTCTTTATCAGATTTATCTACTCCGATACATCGGACCTGTCTTGATCAGATTTATCTACCCCGATACATTGGACCTGTCTTTATCAGATTTATCTACTCCGATACATTGGACCTGTCTTGATCAGATTTATCTACTCCGATACATTGGACCTTAACTTCAAACTAATGTTCAAAATATGTCCAAAGATGGTAGTATATACTGTATAGTAATATAATAAGTTTTGTCTGGAATTCATCCAGAAAGTGTTTTAGACCAACCGTTCAATGTGGTCCCTATGTGAATATGTGTAATCCACTTATCACCATTGTATGTGTTCTGACAGTATACGATGATAACGACTGTTGTCAGTATACGTAGATATCGTTGTTTATAAGATCAATGATAACGTCTGTTGTCAGTATACGTAGATATCGTTTATCAGACCAATGATGATAACGACTGTTGTCAGTATACGTAGTTATCGTTTATCAGACCAATGATGATAACGACTGTTGTCAGTATACGTAAATATCGTTGTTTGTAAGATCAATGATAACGACTGTTGTCAGTATACGTAGATATCGTTGTTCATAAGATCATTGATAACGACTGTTGTCAGTATACGTAAAAATCGTTGTTTATAAGACCAATGATAACGACTGTTGTCAGTATACGTAGATATCGTTGTTTATAAGACCAATGATAACGACTGTTGTCAGTATGCGTAAATATCGTTGTTTATAAGATCAATGATAACGACTGTTTTCAGTATACGTAAATATCGTTGTTTATAAGACCAATGATAACGACTGTTGTCAGTATACGTAGATATCGTTGTTTGTAAGATCAATGATAACGACTGTTGTCAGTATACGTAGATATTGTTGTTTATAAGACCAATGATAACGACAGTTGTCAGTATACGTAGATTTCATTGTTTATAAGACCAGAAACAACTGGTGAACACCAACTAAAGCTGTAATGGAATCGGCGGGTTATGATACAGTTCTAAATGTTAATGAAAACAATTTAATATATACATACCAAAAAAATGAGTGGGTTATCACTGTTTTTGTAAGTCTATCATTGTGTTGTTTAGCTAAGTTTGCATTCCCTATAAAGATATTTTGTACTTGAGGCACAGGTACTAGCCTCGTCTGTCAACATACACCTATAAGATTATACTATAGGTGTATTGACAGACGAGGCTAGTACAGTTGCTTGAGGTAGAGAATTCCAACATTTTTCTACTGTGAACGGGTATAACCTGTTTATTCCAGGTAGATCTATGTATTTCCTATATCTTTATAGAAAAAATGAACACCTAAAGCTTGGTTACTAGCGTTTCAGGGCATTAGAACATGTTAAATCATTCCCATAACTTTGGTTGGAGACACAACACAACAATGCTGGAACTCTCTATATGTTAATACCTGTGTTGAGGAAAAATACATTTTAATTTTGTGTTTTAAGAACCATTCCTGATCATGTCAAGGTGCAGATGACAGTAGAAAAGATATATTTGCTGCTCATTTTTACTATAATTTTAATTTGTGCACTTGTAATTTGTATTTGTGTTTTAATGGATTCATTATACATTGAATTTTGCAATTGTATGTTATATGTATTGTATGTTATATATATTGTTGTTCAGTATGTAGTATAATCTGAAAATGCCTATTTTATATTGTGTAATTTAGAACAACAACCAATCAAAAATTTAATTTTAATCATTGATGTAATTATTAACCCTTTCACCACTATAGACCATAATGGACTCATCCATATCAATTTAGGGTAGAGGCTATTAAAATTGCATAGGGGTGAAAGGGTTAAGCATTCATTAAAAATATGTACATTGTTATATATTTTTTTATTCCAATACTGAATTTATATATTCTTACCGGTGGCTTCATTCAAAATGATACACATATATTTAACCTTATTTGATATTTTTTATATTTATTGTACTTGTACATGTACTCATTACTGACCCGAGTGAAACCTGGATAACCTACACTTTGTCTGCTTTATCATGTTTTGTATATATCTTACAAGTACCTGCACTGTTTGATTTTGTTAATTTTTTTTTTTTGTTATTTGATTAAATTTTATTATTCATCATTTCATATTTCTAGATAGCAGTGATTTGTGGTGAGGATTTAATCAATAGATGAAAATAAATATGAAAGTAGTTTTCACTATTTTATATTTTTGATCATTGTCATTTTATTAGACCATACCATTTTAATTGTATGCCATGTTTCTCTCAGAGTTGAAATGCATTATGATTTTTTCAGAATTGCTCCAAGACCTTTAACAAATATGCATTGTTTGAATTTGGGCAATATCTATAATACTAATTGTCCTAAATATATCAGAAGGCCAAAGACTTTGTATGGCTTTTATTTGGCCTATTTTGACAGGAACATATATAAAATAAAATCTCAGTAAAACACTGTACCATACTAGTTCTAAAATAAAACCAAGGAGTCGACTCATTATCATTATGAAAAGATTCATGTAGCACAACCAAAAAGTGTTTTTTTTGTGACATTTTTATGGCTAGTACGGTATGTGCTCTGTCACATTCATCAGACAAATGACCAGTGAAGCGTATGCAAACAAAAGTGTAAAATATGTACGAGTTGTCCACAAATCAATGTTGATTCGGCTACACTGTAAGTGTATGTACAATAGTTGTTATATATGTAGTGAAATGACTCGATTAAGATACGTAGCTGAATCGAGTCATTTTGGTACATATATAACAACTTATTGTTTGTGCTACATGAATCTTTTCATAATCCATACTTACCAAGCTGAAGAAAATGTATAGAAATATTCGAAAGAAGTAATTTATATTACTTTCTTAAAACCTTTTTTTTTTTCAAAAATATTCAAATAGTTGGATTATTTCTCCACCTGATACTGGCCTACCTGTCATTAACAGTAATTTTTTGTTCTGTTTAACCATTCTGTTTTAGTTCATTTTTAGGACATGTAAATGTTGGGAAAATTGAATTCAGAAAAAGAACTTCTCATAAATGTAATTCAGACTAGGAAAGTACATGTTACTGGTACAAACATCGTCAGTGCCATCTACTGTTGAAATGTTGATACACAAGTATACTGTGTGCCTATAGCTAATTGACCTCACTGGTAGGCAGGTCTATCGGAGATATATATATGTGTGGTTCAAAGCATTTTCAGTGCATTCTAGATAGTTTTTTCCTAGAAAATAATTAAATACAATATCAATAGTTTTAGAAAAGATTTTCATTATTATTATCTTTTTAAATATTTTTTTATTTACAAACTTATAATATGATTTGACCTATATTTGGACAGTCACTATCTTACAACCTGGGATTACCCTGGTTAAACTGTGTGAGTTATATATAACAAAGTTAAAAAAAAGAGTTTATTTCAATATGGATAAAAAATGGAAGTAGCCTCCTAACGCTAAAATCATGTTTAATAATTGTTTTCCACGCGGTGATTGATGGCAGTTGCCATTTCCTGGGGAAATATCAAATAAAAGATATGTAAAATATACAACTATACCCTAATTTACAGGCTCTTTAATTACTCTGAAGCCCTAAAACAGGAACAGCAACCTCACTTTCCTTCCACACCCACTGGATAGGTTGACATAATTTTCAGGAAGGAAAAATGTAGTTTATGTCAAAATCTGGCCATTGAGGTGACTATAAGAATGGCCCAGTTACAGCAAACGCGTTAGGAAGCAATACTTAACAAATTGGAAGCAAAACGAATTTTGTCTCTTAAAAAGTAACTGAAAATGTGATAGTTTGTCATGAATCAGCCCATTGTTTTACATACTGACTATTTGTGTAAGTATATATTTAGTCAGATTGTGATTATCTATTAATTGTTGGATATGAAGATGTTTAATAAAGAGACAAAAAAGATGTTTAAGTATCAATGGTACTGCTTTGCTGTGATTGTTATGTACATAAGAAAGTATATATATCAATGTTATTTTGATACAACGCCGATGAAATGTCTTAATTAAAATAAATTTCTGAAATAAGACACGTTAAGTTACTTGTCATTATTGTTATAGGGTGAACATTATCGTATACAGTAACTTACCTACAACTTTGTATACAGTAACTTTCCTA